>NW_027258232.1:0-92045 GCF_045791955.1 Oncorhynchus clarkii lewisi | reverse complement strand
AGACCTTGGTTATGGAAAAGTGGTTATTTCTATTGCTGCAACTTGCTGAAAATTGTCCATAATGTCCCTAATCATCTAGTTTGAACAGTTATGTTTAAAAAATTGTATCCGGAGTGCAACCAAACATGATTTTAGACCTTGTTTATGGAAAAGTGGTTATTTCTGTAGGTCAATTGCTGAAATTTGATGAAAATTGTCCATAATAATGTCCCTAATCATCTAGTTTGAACAGTTATGTTTAAAACATTGTATCCGGAGTGCAACCAAACATGATTTAGACATTGTTTATGGAAAAGTGGTTATTTCAATTGCTGCAATTTGCTGAAAATTGTCCATAATGTCCCTAATCATCTAGTTTGAACAGTTATGTTTAAAACATTGTATCCGGAGTCAACCAAACATGATTTTAGACTTTGTTTATGGAAAAGTGGTTATTTCTGTAGTTCAATTGCTGCAATTTGCTGAAAATTGTCCATAATAATGTCCCTAATCATCTAGTTTGAACAGTTTTGTTTAAAACATTGTATCCGGAGTGCAACCAAACATGATTTTAGACCTTGGTTATGGAAAAGTGGTTATTTCTATTGCTGCAACTTGCTGAAAATTGTCCATAATGTCCCTAATCATCTAGTTTGAACAGTTATGTTTAAAAAATTGTATCCGGAGTGCAACCAAACATGATTTTAGACCTTGTTTATGGAAAAGTGGTTATTTCTGTAGGTCAATTGCTGCAATTTGCTGAAAATTGTCCATAATAATGTCCCTAATCATCTAGTTTGAACAGTTAAGTTTAAAACATTTTATCCGGAGTGCAACCAAACATGATTTAGACCTTGTTTATGGAAAAGTGGTTATTTCTGTAGTTCAATTGCTGCAATTAGCTGAAAATTGTGCATAATAATGTCCCTAATCATCTAGTTTGAACAGTTATGTTTAAAACATTGTATCCGGAGTGCAACCAAACATGATTTTAGACCTTGGTTATGGAAAAGTGGTTATTTCTATTGCTGCAACTTGCTGAAAATTGTCCATAATGTCCCTAATCATCTAGTTTGAACAGTTATGTTTAAAAAATTGTATCCGGAGTGCAACCAAACATGATTTTAGACCTTGTTTATTGAAAAGTGGTTATTTCTGTAGGTCAATTGCTGAAATTTGATGAAAATTGTCCATAATAATGTCCCTAATCATCTAGTTTGAACAGTTATGTTTAAAACATTGTATCCGGAGTGCAACCAAACATGATTTAGACATTGTTTATGGAAAAGTGGTTATTTCAATTGCTGCAATTTGCTGAAAATTGTCCATAATGTCCCTAATCATCTAGTTTGAACAGTTATGTTTAAAACATTGTATCCGGAGTCAACCAAACATGATTTTAGACTTTGTTTATGGAAAAGTGGTTATTTCTGTAGTTCAATTGTTGCAATTAGCTGAAAATTGTGCATAATAATGTCCCTAATCATCTAGTTTGAACAGTTATGTTTAAAACATTGTATCCGGAGTGCAACCAAACATGATTTTAGACCTTGTTTATGGAGTTGTGGTTATTTCTATTGCTGCAACTTGCTGAAAATTGTCCATAATGTCCCTAATCATCTAGTTTGAACAGTTATGTTTAAAACATTGTATCCGGAGTGCAACCAAACATGATTTTAGACCTTGTTTATGGAAAAGTGGTTATTTCTGTAGTTCAATTGCTGCAATTTGCTTGAAAATTGTCCATAATAATGTCCCTAATCATCTAGTTTGAACAGTTATGTTTAAAACATTGTATCCGGAGTGCAACCAAACATGATTTAGACCTTGTTTATGGAAAAGTGGTTATTTCTGTAGTTCATTTGCTGCAATTTGCTGAAAATTGTCCATAATAATGTCCCTAATCATCTAGTTTGAACAGTTAAGTTTAAAACATTGTATCCGGAGTGCAACCAAACATGATTTAGACCTTGTTTATGGAAAAGTGGTTATTTCTGTAGTTCAATTGCTGCAATTTGCTGAAAATTGTCCATAATGTCCCTAATCATCTAGTTTGAACAGTTATGTTTAAAACATTGTATCAGGAGTGCAACCAAACATGATTTTAGACCTTGTTTATGGAAAAGTGGTTATTTCTGTAGTTCAATTGCTGCAATTTGCTGAAAATTGTCCATAATAATGTCCCTAATCATCTAGTTTGAACAGTTATGTTTAAAACATTGTATCCGGAGTGCAACCAAACATGATTTAGACCTTGTTTATTGAAAAGTGGTTATTTCTGTAGTTCAATTGCTGAAATTTGCTGAAAATTGTCCATAATAATGTCCCTAATCATCTAGTTTGAACAGTTATGTTTAAAACATTGTATCCGGAGTGCAACCAAACATGATTTAGACCTTGTTTATGGAAAAGTGGTTATTTCTGTAGTTCATTTGCTGCAATTTGCTGAAAATTGTCCATAATAATGTCCCTAATCATCTAGTTTGAACAGTTAAGTTTAAAACATTGTATCCGGAGTGCAACCAAACATGATTTTAGACCTTGGTTATGGAAAAGTGGTTATTTCTATTGCTGCAACTTGCTGAAAATTGTCCATAATGTCCCTAATCATCTAGTTTGAACAGTTATGTTTAAAAAATTGTATCCGGAGTGCAACCAAACATGATTTTAGACCTTGTTTATGGAAAAGTGGTTATTTCTGTAGGTCAATTGCTGCAATTTGCTGAAAATTGTCCATAATAATGTCCCTAATCATCTAGTTTGAACAGTTAGTTTAAAACATTGTATCCGGAGTGCAACCAAACATGATTTAGACCTTGTTTATGGAAAAGTGGTTATTTCTGTAGTTCAATTGCTGCAATTTGCTGAAAATTGTCCATAATAATGTCCCTAATCATCTAGTTTGAACAGTTATGTTTAAAACATTGTATCCGGAGTGCAACCAAACATGATTTTAGACCTTGTTTATGGAAAAGTGGTTATTTCTGTAGGTCAATTGCTGCAATTTGCTGAAAATTGTCCATAATAATGTCCCTAATCATCTAGTTTGAACAGTTATGTTTAAAACATTGTATCCGGAGTGCAACCAAACATGATTTTAGACCTTGTTTATGGAAAAGTGGTTATTTCTGTAGTTCAATTGCTGCAATTTGCTTGAAAATTGTCCATAATAATGTCCCTAATCATCTAGTTTGAACAGTTATGTTTAAAACATTGTATCCGGAGTGCAACCAAACATGATTTTAGACCTTGTTTATGGAAAAGTGGTTATTTCTGTAGTTCAATTGCTGCAATTTGCTTGAAAATTGTCCATAATAATGTCCCTAATCATCTAGTTTGAACAGTTATGTTTAAAACATTGTATCCGGAGTGCAACCAAACATTATTTTAGACCTTGTTTATGGAAAAGTGGTTATTTCTGTAGGTCAATTGCTGCAATTTGCTGAAAATTGTCCATAATAATGTCCCTAATCATCTAGTTTGAACAGTTATGTTTAAAACATTGTATCCGGAGTGCAACCAAACATGATTTTAGACCTTGTTTATGGAAAAGTGGTTATTTCTGTAAGTCAATTGCTGCAATTTGCTGAAAATTGTCCATAATAATGTCCCTAATCATCTAGTTTGAACAGTTATGTTTAAAACATTGTATCCGGAGTGCAATCAAATATGATTTTAGACCTTATTTATGGAAAAGTGGTTATTTCTGTAGTTCAATTGCTGCAATTTGCTTGAAAATTGTCCATAATAATGTCCCTAATCATCTAGTTTGAACAGTTATGTTTAAAACATTGTATCCGGAGTGCAACCAAACATGATTTTAGACCTTGTTTATGGAAAAGTGGTTATTTCTGTAGTTCAATTGCTGCAATTTGCTTGAAAATTGTCCATAATAATGTCCCTAATCATCTAGTTTGAACAGTTATGTTTAAAACATTGTATCCGGAGTGCAACCAAACATGATTTTAGACCTTGTTTATGGAAAAGTGGTTATTTCTGTAGTTCAATTGCTGCAATTTGCTGAAAATTGTCCATAATAATGTCCCTAATCATCTAGTTTGAACAGTTATGTTTAAAACATTGTATCCGGAGTGCAACCAAACATGATTTTAGACCTTGTTTATGGAAAAGTGGTTATTTCTGTAGGTCAATTGCTGCAATTTGCTGAAAATTGTCCATAATAATGTCCCTAATCATCTAGTTTGAACAGTTATGTTTAAAACATTGTATCCGGAGTGCAACCAAACATGATTTTAGACCTTGTTTATGGAAAAGTGGTTATTTCTATTGCTGCAACTTGCTGAAAATTGTCCATAATGTCCCTAATCATCTAGTTTGAACAGTTATGTTTAAAACATTGTATCCGGAGTGCAACCAAACATGATTTTAGACCTTGTTTATGGAAAAGTGGTTATTTCTGTAGTCAATTGCTGCAATTTGCTGAAAATTGTCCATAATAATGTCCCTAATCATCTAGTTTGAACAGTTATGTTTAAAACATTGTATCCGGAGTGCAATCAAATATGATTTTAGACCTTGTTTATGGAAAAGTGGTTATTTCTGTAGTTCAATTGCTGCAATTTGCTGAAAATTGTCCATAATAATGTCCCTAATCATCTAGTTTGAACAGTTATGTTTAAAACATTGTATCCGGAGTGCAACCTAACATGATTTTAGACCTTGTTTATGGAATTGTGGTTATTTCTATTGCTGCAACTTGCTGAAAATTGTCTATAATGTCCCTAATCATATAGTTTGAACAGTTATGTTTAAAACATTGTATCCGGAGTGCAACCAAACATGATTTTAGACCTTGTTTATGGAAAAGTGGTTATTTCTGTAGGTCAATTGCTGCAATTTGCTGAAAATTGTCCATAATAATGTCCCTAATCATCTAGTTTGAACAGTTATGTTTAAAACATTGTATCCGGAGTGCAACCAAACATGATTTTAGACCTTGTTTATGGAATTGTGGTTATTTCTATTGCTGCAACTTGCTGAAAATTGTCCATAATAATGTCCCTAATCATCTAGTTTGAACAGTTATGTTTAAAACATTGTATCCGGAGTGCAACCAAACATGATTTTAGACCTTGTTTATGGAAAAGTGGTTATTTCTGTAGGTCAATTGCTGCAATTTGCTGAAAATTGTCCATAATAATGTCCCTAATCATCTAGTTTGAACAGTTATGTTTAAAACATTGTATCCGGAGTGCAACCAAACATGATTTAGACCTTGTTTATGGAAAAGTGGTTATTTCTGTAGTTCAATTGCTGCAATTTGCTGAAAATTGTCCATAATGTCCCTTAATCATCTAGTTTTAACAGTTATGTTTAAAACATTGTATCCGGAGTGCAACCAAACATGATTTAGACCTTGTTTATGGAAAAGTGGTTATTTCTGTAGTTCAATTGCTGCAATTTGCTGAAAATTGTCCATAATGTCCCTTAATCATCTAGTTTGAACAGTTATGTTTAAAACATTGTATCCGGAGTGCAACCAAACATGATTTTAGACCTTGTTTATGGAAAAGTGGTTATTTCTGTAGGTCAATTGCTGCAATTTGCTGAAAATTGTCCATAATAATGTCCCTAATCATCTAGTTTGAACAGTTATGTTTAAAACATTGTATCCGGAGTGCAACCAAACATGATTTTAGACCTTGTTTATGGAAAAGTGGTTATTTCTGTAGGTCAATTGCTGCAATTTGCTGAAAATTGTCCATAATAATGTCCCTAATCATCTAGTTTGAACAGTTATGTTTAAAACATTGTATCCGGAGTGCAACCAAACATGATTTTAGACCTTGTTTATGGAAAAGTGGTTATTTCTATTGCTGCAACTTGCTGAAAATTGTCTATAATGTCCCTAATCATCTAGTTTGAACAGTTATGTTTAAAACATTGTATCCGGAGTGCAACCAAACATGATTTTAGACCTTGTTTATGGAAAAGTGGTTATTTCTGTAGGTCAATTGCTGCAATTTGCTGAAAATTGTCCATAATAATGTCCCTAATCATCTAGTTTGAACAGTTATGTTTAAAACATTGTATCCGGAGTGCAACCAAACATGATTTAGACCTTGTTTATGGAAAAGTGGTTATTTCTGTAGTTCATTTTCTGCAATTTGCTGAAAATTGTCCATAATAATGTCCCTAATCATCTAGTTTGAACAGTTATGTTTAAAACATTGTATCCGGAGTGCAACCAAACATGATTTAGACCTTGTTTATGGAAAAGTGGTTATTTCTGTAGTTCAATTGCTGCAATTTGCTGAAAATTGTCCATAATGTCCCTTAATCATCTAGTTTTAACAGTTATGTTTAAAACATTGTATCCGGAGTGCAACCAAACATGATTTAGACCTTGTTTATGGAAAAGTGGTTATTTCTGTAGTTCAATTGCTGCAATTTGCTGAAAATTGTCCATAATGTCCCTAATCATCTAGTTTGAACAGTTATGTTTAAAACATTGTATCCGGAGTGCAACCAAACATGATTTTAGACCTTGTTTATGGAAAAGTGGTTATTTCTGTAGGTCAATTGCTGCAATTTGCTGAAAATTGTCCATAATAATGTCCCTAATCATCTAGTTTGAACAGTTATGTTTAAAACATTGTATCCGGAGTGCAACCAAACATGATTTTAGACCTTGTTTATGGAAAAGTGGTTATTTCTGTAGGTCAATTGCTGCAATTTGCTGAAAATTGTCCATAATAATGTCCCTAATCATCTAGTTTGAACAGTTATGTTTAAAACATTGTATCCGGAGTGCAACCAAACATGATTTTAGACCTTGTTTATGGAAAAGTGGTTATTTCTATTGCTGCAACTTGCTGAAAATTGTCCATAATGTCCCTAATCATCTAGTTTGAACAGTTATGTTTAAAACATTGTATCCGGAGTGCAACCAAACATGATTTTAGACCTTGTTTATGGAAAAGTGGTTATTTCTGTAGTCAATTGCTGCAATTTGCTGAAAATTGTCCATAATAATGTCCCTAATCATCTAGTTTGAACAGTTATGTTTAAAACATTGTATCCGGAGTGCAACCAAACATGATTTTAGACCTTGTTTATGGAAAAGTGGTTATTTCTGTAGTTCAATTGCTGCAATTTGCTGAAAATTGTCCATAATAATGTCCCTAATCATCTAGTTTGAACAGTTATGTTTAAAACATTGTATCCGGAGTGCAACCAAACATGATTTTAGACCTTGTTTATGGAATTGTGGTTATTTCTATTGCTGCAACTTGCTGAAAATTGTCTATAATGTCCCTAATCATCTAGTTTGAACAGTTATGTTTAAAACATTGTATCCGGAGTGCAACCAAACATGATTTAGACCTTGTTTATGGAAAAGTGGTTATTTCTGTAGTTCAATTGCTGCAATTTGCTGAAAATTGTCCATAATAATGTCCCTAATCATCTAGTTTGAACAGTTATGTTTAAAACATTGTATCCGGAGTGCAACCAAACATGATTTTAGACCTTGTTTATGGAAAAGTGGTTATTTCTGTAGTTCAATTGCTGCAATTTGCTGAAAATTGTCCATAATAATGTCCCTAATCATCTAGTTTGAACAGTTATGTTTAAAACATTGTATCCGGAGTGCAACCAAACATGATTTTAGACCTTGTTTATGGAAAAGTGGTTATTTCTATTGCTGCAACTTGCTGAAAATTGTCCATAATGTCCCTAATCATCTAGTTTGAACAGTTATGTTTAAAACATTGTATCCGGAGTGCAACCAAACATGATTTTAGACCTTGTTTATGGAAAAGTGGTTATTTCTGTAGGTCAATTGCTGCAATTTGCTGAAAATTGTCCATAATAATGTCCCTAATCATCTAGTTTGAACAGTTATGTTTAAAACATTGTATCCGGAGTGCAACCAAACATGATTTAGACCTTGTTTATGGAAAAGTGGTTATTTCTGTAGTTCATTTGCTGCAATTTGCTGAAAATTGTCCATAATAATGTCCCTAATCATCTAGTTTGAACAGTTATGTTTAAAACATTGTATCCGGAGTGCAACCAAACATGATTTAGACCTTGTTTATGGAAAAGTGGTTATTTCTGTAGTTCAATTGCTGCAATTTGCTGAAAATTGTCCATAATGTCCCTTAATCATCTAGTTTTAACAGTTATGTTTAAAACATTGTATCCGGAGTGCAACCAAACATGATTTAGACCTTGTTTATGGAAAAGTGGTTATTTCTGTAGTTCAATTGCTGCAATTTGCTGAAAATTGTCCATAATGTCCCTTAATCATCTAGTTTGAACAGTTATGTTTAAAACATTGTATCCGGAGTGCAACCAAACATGATTTTAGACCTTGTTTATGGAAAAGTGGTTATTTCTGTAGGTCAATTGCTGCAATTTGCTGAAAATTGTCCATAATAATGTCCCTAATCATCTAGTTTGAACAGTTATGTTTAAAACATTGTATCCGGAGTGCAACCAAACATGATTTTAGACCTTGTTTATGGAAAAGTGGTTATTTCTGTAGGTCAATTGCTGCAATTTGCTGAAAATTGTCCATAATAATGTCCCTAATCATCTAGTTTGAACAGTTATGTTTAAAACATTGTATCCGGAGTGCAACCAAACATGATTTTAGACCTTGTTTATGGAAAAGTGGTTATTTCTATTGCTGCAACTTGCTGAAAATTGTCCATAATGTCCCTAATCATCTAGTTTGAACAGTTATGTTTAAAACATTGTATCCGGAGTGCAACCAAACATGATTTTAGACCTTGTTTATGGAAAAGTGGTTATTTCTGTAGTTCAATTGCTGCAATTTGCTGAAAATTGTCCATAATAATGTCCCTAATCATCTAGTTTGAACAGTTATGTTTAAAACATTGTATCCGGAGTGCAATCAAACATGATTTTAGACCTTGTTTATGGAAAAGTGGTTATTTCTGTAGTTCAATTGCTGCAATTTGCTTGAAAATTGTCCATAATAATGTCCCTAATCATCTAGTTTGAACAGTTATGTTTAAAACATTGTATCCGGAGTGCAACCAAACATGATTTTAGACCTTGTTTATGGAATTGTGGTTATTTCTATTGCTGCAACTTGCTGAAAATTGTCTATAATGTCCCTAATCATCTAGTTTGAACAGTTATGTTTAAAACATTGTATCCGGAGTGCAACCAAACATGATTTAGACCTTGTTTATGGAAAAGTGGTTATTTCTGTAGTTCAATTGCTGCAATTTGCTGAAAATTGTCCATAATAATGTCCCTAATCATCTAGTTTGAACAGTTATGTTTAAAACATTGTATCCGGAGTGCAACCAAACATGATTTAGACCTTGTTTATGGAAAAGTGGTTATTTCTGTAGTTCAATTGCTGCAATTTGCTGAAAATTGTCCATAATGTCCCTTAATCATCTAGTTTTAACAGTTATGTTTAAAACATTGTATCCGGAGTGCAACCAAACATGATTTAGACCTTGTTTATGGAAAAGTGGTTATTTCTGTAGTTCAATTGCTGCAATTTGCTGAAAATTGTCCATAATGTCCCTTAATCATCTAGTTTGAACAGTTATGTTTAAAACATTGTATCCGGAGTGCAACCAAACATGATTTTAGACCTTGTTTATGGAAAAGTGGTTATTTCTGTAGGTCAATTGCTGCAATTTGCTGAAAATTGTCCATAATAATGTCCCTAATCATCTAGTTTGAACAGTTATGTTTAAAACATTGTATCCGGAGTGCAACCAAACATGATTTTAGACCTTGTTTATGGAAAAGTGGTTATTTCTGTAGGTCAATTGCTGCAATTTGCTGAAAATTGTCCATAATAATGTCCCTAATCATCTAGTTTGAACAGTTATGTTTAAAACATTGTATCCGGAGTGCAACCAAACATGATTTTAGACCTTGTTTATGGAAAAGTGGTTATTTCTATTGCTGCAACTTGCTGAAAATTGTCCATAATGTCCCTAATCATCTAGTTTGAACAGTTATGTTTAAAACATTGTATCCGGAGTGCAACCAAACATGATTTTAGACCTTGTTTATGGAAAAGTGGTTATTTCTGTAAGTCAATTGCTGCAATTTGCTGAAAATTGTCCATAATAATGTCCCTAATCATCTAGTTTGAACAGTTATGTTTAAAACATTGTATCCGGAGTGCAATCAAATATGATTTTAGACCTTATTTATGGAAAAGTGGTTATTTCTGTAGTTCAATTGCTGCAATTTGCTTGAAAATTGTCCATAATAATGTCCCTAATCATCTAGTTTGAACAGTTATGTTTAAAACATTGTATCCGGAGTGCAACCAAACATGATTTTAGACCTTGTTTATGGAATTGTGGTTATTTCTATTGCTGCAACTTGCTGAAAATTGTCTATAATGTCCCTAATCATATAGTTTGAACAGTTATGTTTAAAACATTGTATCCGGAGTGCAACCAAACATGATTTTAGACCTTGTTTATGGAAAAGTGGTTATTTCTGTAGGTCAATTGCTGCAATTTGCTGAAAATTGTCCATAATAATGTCCCTAATCATCTAGTTTGAACAGTTATGTTTAAAACATTGTATCCGGAGTGCAACCAAACATGATTTAGACCTTGTTTATGGAAAAGTGGTTATTTCTGTAGTTCATTTTCTGCAATTTGCTGAAAATTGTCCATAATAATGTCCCTAATCATCTAGTTTGAACAGTTATGTTTAAAACATTGTATCCGGAGTGCAACCAAACATGATTTAGACCTTGTTTATGGAAAAGTGGTTATTTCTGTAGTTCAATTGCTGCAATTTGCTGAAAATTGTCCATAATGTCCCTTAATCATCTAGTTTTAACAGTTATGTTTAAAACATTGTATCCGGAGTGCAACCAAACATGATTTAGACCTTGTTTATGGAAAAGTGGTTATTTCTGTAGGTCAACTGCTGCAATTTGCTGAAAATTGTCCATAATAATGTCCCTAATCATCTAGTTTGAACAGTTATGTTTAAAACATTGTATCCGGAGTGCAACCAAACATGATTTTAGACCTTGTTTATGGAAAAGTGGTTATTTCTGTAGGTCAACTGCTGCAATTTGCTGAAAATTGTCCATAATAATGTCCCTAATCATCTAGTTTGAACAGTTATGTTTAAAACATTGTATCCGGAGTGCAACCAAACATGATTTTAGACCTTGTTTATGGAAAAGTGGTTATTTCTGTAGGTCAATTGCTGCAATTTGCTGAAAATTGTCCATAATAATGTCCCTAATCATCTAGTTTGAACAGTTATGTTTAAAACATTGTATCCGGAGTGCAACCAAACATGATTTTAGACCTTGTTTATGGAAAAGTGGTTATTTCTATTGCTGCAACTTGCTGAAAATTGTCCATAATGTCCCTAATCATCTAGTTTGAACAGTTATGTTTAAAACATTGTATCCGGAGTGCAACCAAACATGATTTTAGACCTTGTTTATGGAAAAGTGGTTATTTCTGTAAGTCAATTGCTGCAATTTGCTGAAAATTGTCCATAATAATGTCCCTAATCATCTAGTTTGAACAGTTATGTTTAAAACATTGTATCCGGAGTGCAATCAAATATGATTTTAGACCTTATTTATGGAAAAGTGGTTATTTCTGTAGTTCAATTGCTGCAATTTGCTTGAAAATTGTCCATAATAATGTCCCTAATCATCTAGTTTGAACAGTTATGTTTAAAACATTGTATCCGGAGTGCAACCAAACATGATTTTAGACCTTGTTTATGGAATTGTGGTTATTTCTATTGCTGCAACTTGCTGAAAATTGTCTATAATGTCCCTAATCATATAGTTTGAACAGTTATGTTTAAAACATTGTATCCGGAGTGCAACCAAACATGATTTTAGACCTTGTTTATGGAAAAGTGGTTATTTCTGTAGGTCAATTGCTGCAATTTGCTGAAAATTGTCCATAATAATGTCCCTAATCATCTAGTTTGAACAGTTATGTTTAAAACATTGTATCCGGAGTGCAACCAAACATGATTTAGACCTTGTTTATGGAAAAGTGGTTATTTCTGTAGTTCATTTTCTGCAATTTGCTGAAAATTGTCCATAATAATGTCCCTAATCATCTAGTTTGAACAGTTATGTTTAAAACATTGTATCCGGAGTGCAACCAAACATGATTTAGACCTTGTTTATGGAAAAGTGGTTATTTCTGTAGTTCAATTGCTGCAATTTGCTGAAAATTGTCCATAATGTCCCTTAATCATCTAGTTTTAACAGTTATGTTTAAAACATTGTATCCGGAGTGCAACCAAACATGATTTAGACCTTGTTTATGGAAAAGTGGTTATTTCTGTAGGTCAATTGCTGCAATTTGCTGAAAATTGTCCATAATAATGTCCCTAATCATCTAGTTTGAACAGTTATGTTTAAAACATTGTATCCGGAGTGCAACCAAACATGATTTTAGACCTTGTTTATGGAAAAGTGGTTATTTCTGTAGGTCAACTGCTGCAATTTGCTGAAAATTGTCCATAATAATGTCCCTAATCATCTAGTTTGAACAGTTATGTTTAAAACATTGTATCCGGAGTGCAACCAAACATTATTTTAGACCTTGTTTATGGAAAAGTGGTTATTTCTGTAGGTCAATTGCTGCAATTTGCTGAAAATTGTCCATAATAATGTCCCTAATCATCTAGTTTGAACAGTTATGTTTAAAACATTGTATCCGGAGTGCAACCAAACATGATTTTAGACCTTGTTTATGGAATTGTGGTTATTTCTATTGCTGCAACTTGCTGAAAATTGTCCATAATGTCCCTAATCATATAGTTTGAACAGTTATGTTTAAAACATTGTATCCGGAGTGCAACCAAACATGATTTTAGACCTTGTTTATGGAAAAGTGGTTATTTCTGTAGGTCAATTGCTGCAATTTGCTGAAAATTGTCCATAATAATGTCCCTAATCATCTAGTTTGAACAGTTATGTTTAAAACATTGTATCCGGAGTGCAACCAAACATGATTTAGACCTTGTTTATGGAAAAGTGGTTATTTCTGTAGTTCATTTTCTGCAATTTGCTGAAAATTGTCCATAATAATGTCCCTAATCATCTAGTTTGAACAGTTATGTTTAAAACATTGTATCCGGAGTGCAACCAAACATGATTTAGACCTTGTTTATGGAAAAGTGGTTATTTCTGTAGTTCAATTGCTGCAATTTGCTGAAAATTGTCCATAATGTCCCTTAATCATCTAGTTTTAACAGTTATGTTTAAAACATTGTATCCGGAGTGCAACCAAACATGATTTAGACCTTGTTTATGGAAAAGTGGTTATTTCTGTAGGTCAATTGCTGCAATTTGCTGAAAATTGTCCATAATAATGTCCCTAATCATCTAGTTTGAACAGTTATGTTTAAAACATTGTATCCGGAGTGCAACCAAACATGATTTTAGACCTTGTTTATGGAAAAGTGGTTATTTCTGTAGGTCAATTGCTGCAATTTGCTGAAAATTGTCCATAATAATGTCCCTAATCATCTAGTTTGAACAGTTATGTTTAAAACATTGTATCCGGAGTGCAACCAAACATGATTTTAGACCTTGTTTATGGAAAAGTGGTTATTTCTGTAGGTCAATTGCTGCAATTTGCTGAAAATTGTCCATAATAATGTCCCTAATCATCTAGTTTGAACAGTTATGTTTAAAACATTGTATCCGGAGTGCAACCAAACATGATTTTAGACCTTGTTTATGGAAAAGTGGTTATTTCTATTGCTGCAACTTGCTGAAAATTGTCCATAATGTCCCTAATCATCTAGTTTGAACAGTTATGTTTAAAACATTGTATCCGGAGTGCAACCAAACATGATTTTAGACCTTGTTTATGGAAAAGTGGTTATTTCTGTAGGTCAATTGCTGCAATTTGCTGAAAATTGTCCATAATAATGTCCCTAATCATCTAGTTTGAACAGTTATGTTTAAAACATTGTATCCGGAGTGCAACCAAACATGATTTTAGACCTTGTTTATGGAAAAGTGGTTATTTCTGTAGTTCAATTGCTGCAATTTGCTGAAAATTGTCCATAATAATGTCCCTAATCATCTAGTTTGAACAGTTATGTTTAAAACATTGTATCCGGAGTGCAACCAAACATGATTTTAGACCTTGTTTATGGAAAAGTGGTTATTTCTATTGCTGCAACTTGCTGAAAATTGTCTATAATGTCCCTAATCATCTAGTTTGAACAGTTATGTTTAAAACATTGTATCCGGAGTGCAACCAAACATGATTTTAGACCTTGTTTATGGAAAAGTGGTTATTTCTGTAGGTCAATTGCTGCAATTTGCTGAAAATTGTCCATAATAATGTCCCTAATCATCTAGTTTGAACAGTTATGTTTAAAACATTGTATCCGGAGTGCAACCAAACATGATTTAGACCTTGTTTATGGAAAAGTGGTTATTTCTGTAGTTCAATTGCTGCAATTTGCTGAAAATTGTCCATAATAATGTCCCTAATCATCTAGTTTGAACAGTTATGTTTAAAACATTGTATCCGGAGTGCAACCAAACATGATTTTAGACCTTGTTTATGGAAAAGTGGTTATTTCTGTAGGTCAATTGCTGCAATTTGCTGAAAATTGTCCATAATAATGTCCCTAATCATCTAGTTTGAACAGTTATGTTTAAAACATTGTATCCGGAGTGCAACCAAACATTATTTTAGACCTTGTTTATGGAAAAGTGGTTATTTCTGTAGGTCAATTGCTGCAATTTGCTGAAAATTGTCCATAATAATGTCCCTAATCATCTAGTTTGAACAGTTATGTTTAAAACATTGTATCCGGAGTGCAACCAAACATGATTTTAGACCTTGTTTATGGAAAAGTGGTTATTTCTATTGCTGCAACTTGCTGAAAATTGTCCATAATGTCCCTAATCATCTAGTTTGAACAGTTATGTTTAAAACATTGTATCCGGAGTGCAACCAAACATGATTTTAGACCTTGTTTATGGAAAAGTGGTTATTTCTGTAAGTCAATTGCTGCAATTTGCTGAAAATTGTCCATAATAATGTCCCTAATCATCTAGTTTGAACAGTTATGTTTAAAACATTGTATCCGGAGTGCAATCAAATATGATTTTAGACCTTATTTATGGAAAAGTGGTTATTTCTGTAGTTCAATTGCTGCAATTTGCTTGAAAATTGTCCATAATAATGTCCCTAATCATCTAGTTTGAACAGTTATGTTTAAAACATTGTATCCGGAGTGCAACCAAACATGATTTTAGACCTTGTTTATGGAATTGTGGTTATTTCTATTGCTGCAACTTGCTGAAAATTGTCTATAATGTCCCTAATCATATAGTTTGAACAGTTATGTTTAAAACATTGTATCCGGAGTGCAACCAAACATGATTTTAGACCTTGTTTATGGAAAAGTGGTTATTTCTGTAGGTCAATTGCTGCAATTTGCTGAAAATTGTCCATAATAATGTCCCTAATCATCTAGTTTGAACAGTTATGTTTAAAACATTGTATCCGGAGTGCAACCAAACATGATTTAGACCTTGTTTATGGAAAAGTGGTTATTTCTGTAGTTCATTTTCTGCAATTTGCTGAAAATTGTCCATAATAATGTCCCTAATCATCTAGTTTGAACAGTTATGTTTAAAACATTGTATCCGGAGTGCAACCAAACATGATTTAGACCTTGTTTATGGAAAAGTGGTTATTTCTGTAGTTCAATTGCTGCAATTTGCTGAAAATTGTCCATAATGTCCCTTAATCATCTAGTTTTAACAGTTATGTTTAAAACATTGTATCCGGAGTGCAACCAAACATGATTTAGACCTTGTTTATGGAAAAGTGGTTATTTCTGTAGGTCAATTGCTGCAATTTGCTGAAAATTGTCCATAATAATGTCCCTAATCATCTAGTTTGAACAGTTATGTTTAAAACATTGTATCCGGAGTGCAACCAAACATGATTTTAGACCTTGTTTATGGAAAAGTGGTTATTTCTGTAGGTCAACTGCTGCAATTTGCTGAAAATTGTCCATAATAATGTCCCTAATCATCTAGTTTGAACAGTTATGTTTAAAACATTGTATCCGGAGTGCAACCAAACATTATTTTAGACCTTGTTTATGGAAAAGTGGTTATTTCTGTAGGTCAATTGCTGCAATTTGCTGAAAATTGTCCATAATAATGTCCCTAATCATCTAGTTTGAACAGTTATGTTTAAAACATTGTATCCGGAGTGCAACCAAACATGATTTTAGACCTTGTTTATGGAAAAGTGGTTATTTCTATTGCTGCAACTTGCTGAAAATTGTCCATAATGTCCCTAATCATCTAGTTTGAACAGTTATGTTTAAAACATTGTATCCGGAGTGCAACCAAACATGATTTTAGACCTTGTTTATGGAAAAGTGGTTATTTCTGTAAGTCAATTGCTGCAATTTGCTGAAAATTGTCCATAATAATGTCCCTAATCATCTAGTTTGAACAGTTATGTTTAAAACATTGTATCCGGAGTGCAATCAAATATGATTTTAGACCTTATTTATGGAAAAGTGGTTATTTCTGTAGTTCAATTGCTGCAATTTGCTTGAAAATTGTCCATAATAATGTCCCTAATCATCTAGTTTGAACAGTTATGTTTAAAACATTGTATCCGGAGTGCAACCAAACATGATTTTAGACCTTGTTTATGGAATTGTGGTTATTTCTATTGCTGCAACTTGCTGAAAATTGTCTATAATGTCCCTAATCATATAGTTTGAACAGTTATGTTTAAAACATTGTATCCGGAGTGCAACCAAACATGATTTTAGACCTTGTTTATGGAAAAGTGGTTATTTCTGTAGGTCAATTGCTGCAATTTGCTGAAAATTGTCCATAATAATGTCCCTAATCATCTAGTTTGAACAGTTATGTTTAAAACATTGTATCCGGAGTGCAACCAAACATGATTTAGACCTTGTTTATGGAAAAGTGGTTATTTCTGTAGTTCATTTTCTGCAATTTGCTGAAAATTGTCCATAATAATGTCCCTAATCATCTAGTTTGAACAGTTATGTTTAAAACATTGTATCCGGAGTGCAACCAAACATGATTTAGACCTTGTTTATGGAAAAGTGGTTATTTCTGTAGTTCAATTGCTGCAATTTGCTGAAAATTGTCCATAATGTCCCTTAATCATCTAGTTTTAACAGTTATGTTTAAAACATTGTATCCGGAGTGCAACCAAACATGATTTAGACCTTGTTTATGGAAAAGTGTTTATTTCTGTAGGTCAATTGCTGCAATTTGCTGAAAAAATTGTCCATAATAATGTCCCTAATCATCTAGTTTGAACAGTTATGTTTAAAACATTGTATCCGGAGTGCAACCAAACATGATTTTAGACCTTGTTTATGGAAAAGTGGTTATTTCTGTAGGTCAACTGCTGCAATTTGCTGAAAATTGTCCATAATAATGTCCCTAATCATCTAGTTTGAACAGTTATGTTTAAAACATTGTATCCGGAGTGCAACCAAACATTATTTTAGACCTTGTTTATGGAAAAGTGGTTATTTCTGTAGGTCAATTGCTGCAATTTGCTGAAAATTGTCCATAATAATGTCCCTAATCATCTAGTTTGAACAGTTATGTTTAAAACATTGTATCCGGAGTGCAACCAAACATGATTTTAGACCTTGTTTATGGAAAAGTGGTTATTTCTATTGCTGCAACTTGCTGAAAATTGTCCATAATGTCCCTAATCATCTAGTTTGAACAGTTATGTTTAAAACATTGTATCCGGAGTGCAACCAAACATGATTTTAGACCTTGTTTATGGAAAAGTGGTTATTTCTGTAAGTCAATTGCTGCAATTTGCTGAAAATTGTCCATAATAATGTCCCTAATCATCTAGTTTGAACAGTTATGTTTAAAACATTGTATCCGGAGTGCAATCAAATATGATTTTAGACCTTATTTATGGAAAAGTGGTTATTTCTGTAGTTCAATTGCTGCAATTTGCTTGAAAATTGTCCATAATAATGTCCCTAATCATCTAGTTTGAACAGTTATGTTTAAAACATTGTATCCGGAGTGCAACCAAACATGATTTTAGACCTTGTTTATGGAATTGTGGTTATTTCTATTGCTGCAACTTGCTGAAAATTGTCTATAATGTCCCTAATCATATAGTTTGAACAGTTATGTTTAAAACATTGTATCCGGAGTGCAACCAAACATGATTTAGACCTTGTTTATGGAAAAGTGGTTATTTCTGTAGTTCAATTGCTGCAATTTGCTGAAAATTGTCCATAATAATGTCCCTAATCATCTAGTTTGAACAGTTATGTTTAAAACATTGTATCCGGAGTGCAACCAAACATGATTTAGACCTTGTTTATGGAAAAGTGGTTATTTCTGTAGTTCAATTGCTGCAATTTGCTGAAAATTGTCCATAATGTCCCTTAATCATCTAGTTTTAACAGTTATGTTTAAAACATTGTATCCGGAGTGCAACCAAACATGATTTAGACCTTGTTTATGGAAAAGTGGTTATTTCTGTAGTTCAATTGCTGCAATTTGCTGAAAATTGTCCATAATGTCCCTTAATCATCTAGTTTGAACAGTTATGTTTAAAACATTGTATCCGGAGTGCAACCAAACATGATTTTAGACCTTGTTTATGGAAAAGTGGTTATTTCTGTAGGTCAACTGCTGCAATTTGCTGAAAATTGTCCATAATAATGTCCCTAATCATCTAGTTTGAACAGTTAAGTTTAAAACATTTTATCCGGAGTGCAACCAAACATGATTTAGACCTTGTTTATGGAAAAGTGGTTATTTCTGTAGGTCAATTGCTGCAATTTTCTGAAAATTGTGCATAATAATGTCCCTAATCATCTAGTTTGAACAGTTATGTTTAAAACATTGTATCCGGAGTGCAACCAAACATTATTTTAGACCTTGTTTATGGAAAAGTGGTTATTTCTGTAGGTCAATTGCTGCAATTTGCTGAAAATTGTCCATAATAATGTCCCTAATCATCTAGTTTGAACAGTTATGTTTAAAACATTGTATCCGGAGTGCAACCAAACATGATTTTAGACCTTGTTTATGGAAAAGTGGTTATTTCTATTGCTGCAACTTGCTGAAAATTGTCCATAATGTCCCTAATCATCTAGTTTGAACAGTTATGTTTAAAACATTGTATCCGGAGTGCAACCAAACATGATTTTAGACCTTGTTTATGGAAAAGTGGTTATTTCTGTAAGTCAATTGCTGCAATTTGCTGAAAATTGTCCATAATAATGTCCCTAATCATCTAGTTTGAACAGTTATGTTTAAAACATTGTATCCGGAGTGCAATCAAATATGATTTTAGACCTTATTTATGGAAAAGTGGTTATTTCTGTAGTTCAATTGCTGCAATTTGCTGAAAATTGTCCATAATAATGTCCCTAATCATCTAGTTTGAACAGTTATGTTTAAAACATTGTATCCGGAGTGCAACCAAACATGATTTTAGACCTTGTTTATGGAATTGTGGTTATTTCTATTGCTGCAACTTGCTGAAAATTGTCTATAATGTCCCTAATCATATAGTTTGAACAGTTATGTTTAAAACATTGTATCCGGAGTGCAACCAAACATGATTTTAGACCTTGTTTATGGAAAAGTGGTTATTTCTGTAGGTCAATTGCTGCAATTTGCTGAAAATTGTCCATAATAATGTCCCTAATCATCTAGTTTGAACAGTTATGTTTAAAACATTGTATCCGGAGTGCAACCAAACATGATTTAGACCTTGTTTATGGAAAAGTGGTTATTTCTGTAGTTCATTTTCTGCAATTTGCTGAAAATTGTCCATAATAATGTCCCTAATCATCTAGTTTGAACAGTTATGTTTAAAACATTGTATCCGGAGTGCAACCAAACATGATTTAGACCTTGTTTATGGAAAAGTGGTTATTTCTGTAGTTCAATTGCTGCAATTTGCTGAAAATTGTCCATAATGTCCCTTAATCATCTAGTTTTAACAGTTATGTTTAAAACATTGTATCCGGAGTGCAACCAAACATGATTTAGACCTTGTTTATGGAAAAGTGGTTATTTCTGTAGGTCAATTGCTGCAATTTGCTGAAAATTGTCCATAATAATGTCCCTAATCATCTAGTTTGAACAGTTATGTTTAAAACATTGTATCCGGAGTGCAACCAAACATGATTTTAGACCTTGTTTATGGAAAAGTGGTTATTTCTGTAGGTCAACTGCTGCAATTTGCTGAAAATTGTCCATAATAATGTCCCTAATCATCTAGTTTGAACAGTTATGTTTAAAACATTGTATCCGGAGTGCAACCAAACATTATTTTAGACCTTGTTTATGGAAAAGTGGTTATTTCTGTAGGTCAATTGCTGCAATTTGCTGAAAATTGTCCATAATAATGTCCCTAATCATCTAGTTTGAACAGTTATGTTTAAAACATTGTATCCGGAGTGCAACCAAACATGATTTTAGACCTTGTTTATGGAAAAGTGGTTATTTCTATTGCTGCAACTTGCTGAAAATTGTCCATAATGTCCCTAATCATCTAGTTTGAACAGTTATGTTTAAAACATTGTATCCGGAGTGCAACCAAACATGATTTTAGACCTTGTTTATGGAAAAGTGGTTATTTCTGTAAGTCAATTGCTGCAATTTGCTGAAAATTGTCCATAATAATGTCCCTAATCATCTAGTTTGAACAGTTATGTTTAAAACATTGTATCCGGAGTGCAATCAAATATGATTTTAGACCTTATTTATGGAAAAGTGGTTATTTCTGTAGTTCAATTGCTGCAATTTGCTTGAAAATTGTCCATAATAATGTCCCTAATCATCTAGTTTGAACAGTTATGTTTAAAACATTGTATCCGGAGTGCAACCAAACATGATTTTAGACCTTGTTTATGGAATTGTGGTTATTTCTATTGCTGCAACTTGCTGAAAATTGTCTATAATGTCCCTAATCATATAGTTTGAACAGTTATGTTTAAAACATTGTATCCGGAGTGCAACCAAACATGATTTTAGACCTTGTTTATGGAAAAGTGGTTATTTCTGTAGGTCAATTGCTGCAATTTGCTGAAAATTGTCCATAATAATGTCCCTAATCATCTAGTTTGAACAGTTATGTTTAAAACATTGTATCCGGAGTGCAACCAAACATGATTTAGACCTTGTTTATGGAAAAGTGGTTATTTCTGTAGTTCATTTTCTGCAATTTGCTGAAAATTGTCCATAATAATGTCCCTAATCATCTAGTTTGAACAGTTATGTTTAAAACATTGTATCCGGAGTGCAACCAAACATGATTTAGACCTTGTTTATGGAAAAGTGGTTATTTCTGTAGTTCAATTGCTGAAATTTGCTGAAAATTGTCCATAATGTCCCTTAATCATCTAGTTTTAACAGTTATGTTTAAAACATTGTATCCGGAGTGCAACCAAACATGATTTAGACCTTGTTTATGGAAAAGTGGTTATTTCTGTAGGTCAACTGCTGCAATTTGCTGAAAATTGTCCATAATAATGTCCCT
Source organism: Oncorhynchus clarkii lewisi (assembly GCF_045791955.1). Lineage (NCBI taxonomy): Eukaryota > Metazoa > Chordata > Actinopteri > Salmoniformes > Salmonidae > Oncorhynchus > Oncorhynchus clarkii. Next base: position 70,512 of record NW_027258232.1, on the reverse strand, counting down.
AATCATCTAGTTTGAACAGTTATGTTTAAAACATTGTATCCGGAGTGCAACCAAACATTATTTTAGACCTTGTTTATGGAAAAGTGGTTATTTCTGTAGGTCAACTGCTGCAATTTGCTGAAAATTGTCCATAATAATGTCCCTAATCATCTAGTTTGAACAGTTATGTTTAAAACATTGTATCCGGAGTGCAACCAAACATTATTTTAGACCTTGTTTATGGAAAAGTGGTTATTTCTGTAGGTCAATTGCTGCAATTTGCTGAAAATTGTCCATAATAATGTCCCTAATCATCTAGTTTGAACAGTTATGTTTAAAACATTGTATCCGGAGTGCAACCAAACATGATTTTAGACCTTGTTTATGGAAAAGTGGTTATTTCTGTAGTCAATTGCTGCAATTTGCTGAAAATTGTCCATAATAATGTCCCTAATCATCTAGTTTGAACAGTTATGTTTAAAACATTGTATCCGGAGTGCAACCAAACATGATTTTAGACCTTGTTTATGGAAAAGTGGTTATTTCTGTAGTTCAATTGCTGCAATTTGCTGAAAATTGTCCATAATAATGTCCCTAATCATCTAGTTTGAACAGTTATGTTTAAAACATTGTATCCGGAGTGCAACCAAACATGATTTTAGACCTTGTTTATGGAATTGTGGTTATTTCTATTGCTGCAACTTGCTGAAAATTGTCTATAATGTCCCTAATCATCTAGTTTGAACAGTTATGTTTAAAACATTGTATCCGGAGTGCAACCAAACATGATTTTAGACCTTGTTTATGGAAAAGTGGTTATTTCTGTAGTTCAATTGCTGCAATTTGCTGAAAATTGTCCATAATAATGTCCCTAATCATCTAGTTTGAACAGTTATGTTTAAAACATTGTATCCGGAGTGCAACCAAACATGATTTTAGACCTTGTTTATGGAAAAGTGGTTATTTCTGTAGGTCAATTGCTGCAATTTGCTGAAAATTGTCCATAATAATGTCCCTAATCATCTAGTTTGAACAGTTATGTTTAAAACATTGTATCCGGAGTGCAACCAAACATGATTTTAGACCTTGTTTATGGAAAAGTGGTTATTTCTATTGCTGCAACTTGCTGAAAATTGTCCATAATGTCCCTAATCATCTAGTTTGAACAGTTATGTTTAAAACATTGTATCCGGAGTGCAACCAAACATGATTTTAGACCTTGTTTATGGAAAAGTGGTTATTTCTGTAGTCAATTGCTGCAATTTGCTGAAAATTGTCCATAATAATGTCCCTAATCATCTAGTTTGAACAGTTATGTTTAAAACATTGTATCCGGAGTGCAATCAAATATGATTTTAGACCTTATTTATGGAAAAGTGGTTATTTCTGTAGTTCAATTGCTGCAATTTGCTTGAAAATTGTCCATAATAATGTCCCTAATCATCTAGTTTGAACAGTTATGTTTAAAACATTGTATCCGGAGTGCAACCAAACATGATTTTAGACCTTGTTTATGGAAAAGTGGTTATTTCTATTGCTGCAACTTGCTGAAAATTGTCTATAATGTCCCTAATCATCTAGTTTGAACAGTTATGTTTAAAACATTGTATCCGGAGTGCAACCAAACATGATTTTAGACCTTGTTTATGGAAAAGTGGTTATTTCTGTAGGTCAATTGCTGCAATTTGCTGAAAATTGTCCATAATAATGTCCCTAATCATCTAGTTTGAACAGTTATGTTTAAAACATTGTATCCGGAGTGCAACCAAACATGATTTTAGACCTTGTTTATGGAAAAGTGGTTATTTCTGTAGGTCAATTGCTGCAATTTGCTGAAAATTGTCCATAATAATGTCCCTAATCATCTAGTTTGAACAGTTATGTTTAAAACATTGTATCCGGAGTGCAACCAAACATGATTTTAGACCTTGTTTATGGAAAAGTGGTTATTTCTGTAGGTCAATTGCTGCAATTTGCTGAAAATTGTCCATAATAATGTCCCTAATCATCTAGTTTGAACAGTTATGTTTAAAACATTGTATCCGGAGTGCAACCAAACATGATTTTAGACCTTGTTTATGGAAAAGTGGTTATTTCTGTAGGTCAATTGCTGCAATTTGCTGAAAATTGTCCATAATAATGTCCCTAATCATCTAGTTTGAACAGTTATGTTTAAAACATTGTATCCGGAGTGCAACCAAACATGATTTTAGACCTTGTTTATGGAAAAGTGGTTATTTCTGTAGTTCAATTGCTGCAATTTGCTGAAAATTGTCCATAATAATGTCCCTAATCATCTAGTTTGAACAGTTATGTTTAAAACATTGTATCCGGAGTGCAACCAAACATGATTTTAGACCTTGTTTATGGAAAAGTGGTTATTTCTATTGCTGCAACTTGCTGAAAATTGTCCATATAATGTCCCTAATCATCTAGTTTGAACAGTTATGTTTAAAACATTGTATCCGGAGTGCAACCAAACATGATTTTAGACCTTGTTTATGGAAAAGTGGTTATTTCTGTAGTTCATTTGCTGCAATTTGCTGAAAATTGTCCATAATAATGTCCCTAATCATCTAGTTTGAACAGTTATGTTTAAAACATTGTATCCGGAGTGCAACCAAACATGATTTAGACCTTGTTTATGGAAAAGTGGTTATTTCTGTAGTTCAATTGCTGCAATTTGCTGAAAATTGTCCATAATAATGTCCCTAATCATCTAGTTTGAACAGTTATGTTTAAAACATTGTATCCGGAGTGCAACCAAACATGATTTTAGACCTTGTTTATGGAAAAGTGGTTATTTCTATTGCTGCAACTTGCTGAAAATTGTCCATAATGTCCCTAATCATCTAGTTTGAACAGTTATGTTTAAAACATTGTATCCGGAGTGCAACCAAACATGATTTTAGACCTTGTTTATGGAAAAGTGGTTATTTCTGTAAGTCAATTGCTGCAATTTGCTGAAAATTGTCCATAATAATGTCCCTAATCATCTAGTTTGAACAGTTATGTTTAAAACATTGTATCCGGAGTGCAATCAAATATGATTTTAGACCTTATTTATGGAAAAGTGGTTATTTCTGTAGTTCATTTGCTGCAATTTGCTTGAAAATTGTCCATAATAATGTCCCTAATCATCTAGTTTGAACAGTTATGTTTAAAACATTGTATCCGGAGTGCAACCAAACATGATTTTAGACCTTGTTTATGGAATTGTGGTTATTTCTATTGCTGCAACTTGCTGAAAATTGTCTATAATGTCCTAATCATATAGTTTGAACAGTTATGTTTAAAACATTGTATCCGGAGTGCAACCAAACATGATTTAGACCTTGTTTATGGAAAAGTGGTTATTTCTGTAGTTCAATTGCTGCAATTTGCTGAAAATTGTCCATAATAATGTCCCTAATCATCTAGTTTGAACAGTTATGTTTAAAACATTGTATCCGGAGTGCAACCAAACATGATTTAGACCTTGTTTATGGAAAAGTGGTTATTTCTGTAGTTCAATTGCTGCAATTTGCTGAAAATTGTCCATAATGTCCCTTAATCATCTAGTTTTAACAGTTATGTTTAAAACATTGTATCCGGAGTGCAACCAAACATGATTTAGACCTTGTTTATGGAAAAGTGGTTATTTCTGTAGTTCAATTGCTGCAATTTGCTGAAAATTGTCCATAATGTCCCTTAATCATCTAGTTTGAACAGTTATGTTTAAAACATTGTATCCGGAGTGCAACCAAACATGATTTTAGACCTTGTTTATGGAAAAGTGGTTATTTCTGTAGGTCAACTGCTGCAATTTGCTGAAAATTGTCCATAATAATGTCCCTAATCATCTAGTTTGAACAGTTAAGTTTAAAACATTTTATCCGGAGTGCAACCAAACATGATTTAGACCTTGTTTATGGAAAAGTGGTTATTTCTGTAGGTCAATTGCTGCAATTTGCTGAAAATTGTGCATAATAATGTCCCTAATCATCTAGTTTGAACAGTTATGTTTAAAACATTGTATCCGGAGTGCAACCAAACATTATTTTAGACCTTGTTTATGGAAAAGTGGTTATTTCTGTAGGTCAATTGCTGCAATTTGCTGAAAATTGTCCATAATAATGTCCCTAATCATCTAGTTTGAACAGTTATGTTTAAAACATTGTATCCGGAGTGCAACCAAACATGATTTTAGACCTTGTTTATGGAAAAGTGGTTATTTCTATTGCTGCAACTTGCTGAAAATGGTCCATAATGTCCCTAATCATCTAGTTTGAACAGTTATGTTTAAAACATTGTATCCGGAGTGCGACTAAACATGATTTTAGACCTTGTTTATGGAAAAGTGGTTATTTCTGTAGTTCAATTGCTGCAATTTGCTGAAAATTGTCCATAATAATGTCCCTAATCATCTAGTTTGAACGGTTATGTTTAAAACATTGTATCCGGAGTGCAACCAAACATGATTTAGACATTGTTTATGGAAAAGTGGTTATTTCAATTGCTGCAACTTGCTGAAAATTGTCCATAATGTCCCTAATCATCTAGTTTGAACAGTTATGTTTAAAACATTGTATCCGGAGTGCAACCAAACATGATTTTAGACCTTGTTTATGGAAAAGTGGTTATTTCTGTAAGTCAATTGCTGCAATTTGCTGAAAATTGTCCATAATAATGTCCCTAATCATCTAGTTTGAACAGTTATGTTTAAAACATTGTATCCGGAGTGCAATCAAATATGATTTTAGACCTTATTTATGGAAAAGTGGTTATTTCTGTAGTTCAATTGCTGCAATTTGCTTGAAAATTGTCCATAATAATGTCCCTAATCATCTAGTTTGAACAGTTATGTTTAAAACATTGTATCCGGAGTGCAACCAAACATGATTTTAGACCTTGTTTATGGAATTGTGGTTATTTCTATTGCTGCAACTTGCTGAAAATTGTCTATAATGTCCCTAATCATATAGTTTGAACAGTTATGTTTAAAACATTGTATCCGGAGTGCAACCAAACATGATTTTAGACCTTGTTTATGGAAAAGTGGTTATTTCTGTAGGTCAATTGCTGCAATTTGCTGAAAATTGTCCATAATAATGTCCCTAATCATCTAGTTTGAACAGTTATGTTTAAAACATTGTATCCGGAGTGCAACCAAACATGATTTAGACCTTGTTTATGGAAAAGTGGTTATTTCTGTAGTTCATTTTCTGCAATTTGCTGAAAATTGTCCATAATAATGTCCCTAATCATCTAGTTTGAACAGTTATGTTTAAAACATTGTATCCGGAGTGCAACCAAACATGATTTAGACCTTGTTTATGGAAAAGTGGTTATTTCTGTAGTTCAATTGCTGCAATTTGCTGAAAATTGTCCATAATGTCCCTTAATCATCTAGTTTTAACAGTTATGTTTAAAACATTGTATCCGGAGTGCAACCAAACATGATTTAGACCTTGTTTATGGAAAAGTGGTTATTTCTGTAGGTCAATTGCTGCAATTTGCTGAAAATTGTCCATAATAATGTCCCTAATCATCTAGTTTGAACAGTTATGTTTAAAACATTGTATCCGGAGTGCAACCAAACATGATTTTAGACCTTGTTTATGGAAAAGTGGTTATTTCTGTAGGTCAACTGCTGCAATTTGCTGAAAATTGTCCATAATAATGTCCCTAATCATCTAGTTTGAACAGTTATGTTTAAAACATTGTATCCGGAGTGCAACCAAACATTATTTTAGACCTTGTTTATGGAAAAGTGGTTATTTCTGTAGGTCAATTGCTGCAATTTGCTGAAAATTGTCCATAATAATGTCCCTAATCATCTAGTTTGAACAGTTATGTTTAAAACATTGTATCCGGAGTGCAACCAAACATGATTTTAGACCTTGTTTATGGAAAAGTGGTTATTTCTATTGCTGCAACTTGCTGAAAATTGTCCATAATGTCCCTAATCATCTAGTTTGAACAGTTATGTTTAAAACATTGTATCCGGAGTGCAACCAAACATGATTTTAGACCTTGTTTATGGAAAAGTGGTTATTTCTGTAAGTCAATTGCTGCAATTTGCTGAAAATTGTCCATAATAATGTCCCTAATCATCTAGTTTGAACAGTTATGTTTAAAACATTGTATCCGGAGTGCAATCAAATATGATTTTAGACCTTATTTATGGAAAAGTGGTTATTTCTGTAGTTCAATTGCTGCAATTTGCTTGAAAATTGTCCATAATAATGTCCCTAATCATCTAGTTTGAACAGTTATGTTTAAAACATTGTATCCGGAGTGCAACCAAACATGATTTTAGACCTTGTTTATGGAATTGTGGTTATTTCTATTGCTGCAACTTGCTGAAAATTGTCTATAATGTCCCTAATCATATAGTTTGAACAGTTATGTTTAAAACATTGTATCCGGAGTGCAACCAAACATGATTTAGACCTTGTTTATGGAAAAGTGGTTATTTCTGTAGTTCAATTGCTGCAATTTGCTGAAAATTGTCCATAATAATGTCCCTAATCATCTAGTTTGAACAGTTATGTTTAAAACATTGTATCCGGAGTGCAACCAAACATGATTTAGACCTTGTTTATGGAAAAGTGGTTATTTCTGTAGTTCAATTGCTGCAATTTGCTGAAAATTGTCCATAATGTCCCTTAATCATCTAGTTTTAACAGTTATGTTTAAAACATTGTATCCGGAGTGCAACCAAACATGATTTAGACCTTGTTTATGGAAAAGTGGTTATTTCTGTAGTTCAATTGCTGCAATTTGCTGAAAATTGTCCATAATGTCCCTTAATCATCTAGTTTGAACAGTTATGTTTAAAACATTGTATCCGGAGTGCAACCAAACATGATTTTAGACCTTGTTTATGGAAAAGTGGTTATTTCTGTAGGTCAACTGCTGCAATTTGCTGAAAATTGTCCATAATAATGTCCCTAATCATCTAGTTTGAACAGTTAAGTTTAAAACATTTTATCCGGAGTGCAACCAAACATGATTTAGACCTTGTTTATGGAAAAGTGGTTATTTCTGTAGGTCAATTGCTGCAATTTGCTGAAAATTGTGCATAATAATGTCCCTAATCATCTAGTTTGAACAGTTATGTTTAAAACATTGTATCCGGAGTGCAACCAAACATTATTTTAGACCTTGTTTATGGAAAAGTGGTTATTTCTGTAGGTCAATTGCTGCAATTTGCTGAAAATTGTCCATAATAATGTCCCTAATCATCTAGTTTGAACAGTTATGTTTAAAACATTGTATCCGGAGTGCAACCAAACATGATTTTAGACCTTGTTTATGGAAAAGTGGTTATTTCTATTGCTGCAACTTGCTGAAAATTGTCCATAATGTCCCTAATCATCTAGTTTGAACAGTTATGTTTAAAACATTGTATCCGGAGTGCAACTAAACATGATTTTAGACCTTGTTTATGGAAAAGTGGTTATTTCTGTAGTTCAATTGCTGCAATTTGCTGAAAATTGTCCATAATAATGTCCCTAATCATCTAGTTTGAACAGTTATGTTTAAAACATTGTATCCGGAGTGCAACCAAACATGATTTAGACCTTGTTTATGGAAAAGTGGTTATTTCTATTGCTGCAACTTGCTGAAAATTGTCCATAATGTCCCTAATCATCTAGTTTGAACAGTTATGTTTAAAACATTGTATCCGGAGTGCAACCAAACATGATTTTAGACCTTGTTTATGGAAAAGTGGTTATTTCTGTAGGTCAATTGCTGCAATTTGCTGAAAATTGTCCATAATAATGTCCCTAATCATCTAGTTTGAACAGTTATGTTTAAAACATTGTATCCGGAGTGCAACCAAACATGATTTTAGACCTTGTTTATGGAAAAGTGGTTATTTCTGTAGTTCAATTGCTGCAATTTGCTGAAAATTGTCCATAATAATGTCCCTAATCATCTAGTTTGAACAGTTATGTTTAAAACATTGTATCCGGAGTGCAACCAAACATGATTTTAGACCTTGTTTATGGAAAAGTGGTTATTTCTGTAGGTCAATTGCTGCAATTTGCTGAAAATTGTCCATAATGTCCCTTAATCATCTAGTTTGAACAGTTATGTTTAAAACATTGTATCCGGAGTGCAACCAAACATGATTTAGACCTTGTTTATGGAAAAGTGGTTATTTCTGTAGGTCAATTGCTGCAATTTGCTGAAAATTGTCCATAATAATGTCCCTAATCATCTAGTTTGAACAGTTATGTTTAAAACATTGTATCCGGAGTGCAACCAAACATGATTTTAGACCTTGTTTATGGAAAAGTGGTTATTTCTGTAGGTCAACTGCTGCAATTTGCTGAAAATTGTCCATAATAATGTCCCTAATCATCTAGTTTGAACAGTTATGTTTAAAACATTGTATCCGGAGTGCAACCAAACATGATTTTAGACCTTGTTTATGGAAAAGTGGTTATTTCTGTAGGTCAATTGCTGCAATTTGCTGAAAATTGTCCATAATAATGTCCCTAATCATCTAGTTTGAACAGTTATGTTTAAAACATTGTATCCGGAGTGCAACCAAACATGATTTTAGACCTTGTTTATGGAAAAGTGGTTATTTCTATTGCTGCAACTTGCTGAAAATTGTCCATAATGTCCCTAATCATCTAGTTTGAACAGTTATGTTTAAAACATTGTATCCGGAGTGCAACCAAACATGATTTTAGACCTTGTTTATGGAAAAGTGGTTATTTCTGTAGTTCAATTGCTGCAATTTGCTGAAAATTGTCCATAATAATGTCCCTAATCATCTAGTTTGAACAGTTATGTTTAAAACATTGTATCCGGAGTTCAATCAAACATGATTTTAGACCTTGTTTATGGAAAAGTGGTTATTTCTGTAGTTCAATTGCTGCAATTTGCTGAAAATTGTCCATAATAATGTCCCTAATCATCTAGTTTGAACAGTTATGTTTAAAACATTGTATCCGGAGTGCAACCAAACATGATTTTAGACCTTGTTTATGGAATTGTGGTTATTTCTATTGCTGCAACTTGCTGAAAATTGTCTATAATGTCCCTAATCATCTAGTTTGAACAGTTATGTTTAAAACATTGTATCCGGAGTGCAACCAAACATGATTTAGACCTTGTTTATGGAAAAGTGGTTATTTCTGTAGTTCAATTGCTGCAATTTGCTGAAAATTGTCCATAATAATGTCCCTAATCATCTAGTTTGAACAGTTATGTTTAAAACATTGTATCCGGAGTGCAACCAAACATGATTTAGACCTTGTTTATGGAAAAGTGGTTATTTCTGTAGTTCAATTGCTGCAATTTGCTGAAAATTGTCCATAATGTCCCTTAATCATCTAGTTTTAACAGTTATGTTTAAAACATTGTATCCGGAGTGCAACCAAACATGATTTAGACCTTGTTTATGGAAAAGTGGTTATTTCTGTAGTTCAATTGCTGCAATTTGCTGAAAATTGTCCATAATGTCCCTTAATCATCTAGTTTGAACAGTTATGTTTAAAACATTGTATCCGGAGTGCAACCAAACATGATTTTAGACCTTGTTTATGGAAAAGTGGTTATTTCTGTAGGTCAATTGCTGCAATTTGCTGAAAATTGTCCATAATAATGTCCCTAATCATCTAGTTTGAACAGTTAAGTTTAAAACATTTTATCCGGAGTGCAACCAAACATGATTTAGACCTTGTTTATGGAAAAGTGGTTATTTCTGTAGGTCAATTGCTGCAATTTGCTGAAAATTGTGCATAATAATGTCCCTAATCATCTAGTTTGAACAGTTATGTTTAAAACATTGTATCCGGAGTGCAACCAAACATGATTTTAGACCTTGTTTATGGAAAAGTGGTTATTTCTGTAGGTCAATTGCTGCAATTTGCTGAAAATTGTCCATAATAATGTCCCTAATCATCTAGTTTGAACAGTTATGTTTAAAACATTGTATCCGGAGTGCAACCAAACATGATTTTAGACCTTGTTTATGGAAAAGTGGTTATTTCTATTGCTGCAACTTGCTGAAAATTGTCCATAATGTCCCTAATCATCTAGTTTGAACAGTTATGTTTAAAACATTGTATCCGGAGTGCAACCAAACATGATTTTAGACCTTGTTTATGGAAAAGTGGTTATTTCTGTAGTTCAATTGCTGCAATTTGCTGAAAATTGTCCATAATAATGTCCCTAATCATCTAGTTTGAACAGTTATGTTTAAAACATTGTATCCGGAGTGCAACCAAACATGATTTAGACCTTGTTTATGGAAAAGTGGTTATTTCTATTGCTGCAACTTGCTGAAAATTGTCCATAATGTCCCTACTCATCTAGTTTGAACAGTTATGTTTAAAACATTGTATCCGGAGTGCAACCAAACATGATTTTAGACCTTGTTTATGGAAAAGTGGTTATTTCTGTAGGTCAATTGCTGCAATTTGCTGAAAATTGTCCATAATAATGTCCCTAATCATCTAGTTTGAACAGTTATGTTTAAAACATTGTATCCGGAGTGCAACCAAACATGATTTTAGACCTTGTTTATGGAAAAGTGGTTATTTCTGTAGGTCAATTGCTGCAATTTGCTGAAAATTGTCCATAATAATGTCCCTAATCATCTAGTTTGAACAGTTATGTTTAAAACATTGTATCCGGAGTGCAACCAAACATGATTTTAGACCTTGTTTATGGAAAAGTGGTTATTTCTGTAGGTCAACTGCTGCAATTTGCTGAAAATTGTCCATAATAATGTCCCTAATCATCTAGTTTGAACAGTTAAGTTTAAAACATTTTATCCGGAGTGCAACCAAACATGATTTAGACCTTGTTTATGGAAAAGTGGTTATTTCTGTAGGTCAATTGCTGCAATTTTCTGAAAATTGTCCATAATAATGTCCCTAATCATCTAGTTTGAACAGTTAAGTTTAAAACATTTTATCCGGAGTGCAACCAAACATGATTTAGACCTTGTTTATGGAAAAGTGGTTATTTCTGTAGGTCAATTGCTGCAATTTTCTGAAAATTGTGCATAATAATGTCCCTAATCATCTAGTTTGAACAGTTATGTTTAAAACATTGTATCCGGAGTGCAACCAAACATTATTTTAGACCTTGTTTATGGAAAAGTGGTTATTTCTGTAGGTCAATTGCTGCAATTTGCTGAAAATTGTCCATAATAATGTCCCTAATCATCTAGTTTGAACAGTTATGTTTAAAACATTGTATCCGGAGTGCAACCAAACATGATTTTAGACCTTGTTTATGGAAAAGTGGTTATTTCTATTGCTGCAACTTGCTGAAAATTGTCCATAATGTCCCTAATCATCTAGTTTGAACAGTTATGTTTAAAACATTGTATCCGGAGTGCAACCAAACATGATTTTAGACCTTGTTTATGGAAAAGTGGTTATTTCTGTAGTTCAATTGCTGCAATTTGCTGAAAATTGTCCATAATAATGTCCCTAATCATCTAGTTTGAACAGTTATGTTTAAAACATTGTATCCGGAGTGCAACCAAACATGATTTAGACCTTGTTTATGGAAAAGTGGTTATTTCTGTAGTTCATTGCTGCAATTTGCTGAAAATTGTCCATAATGTCCCTAATCATCTAGTTTGAACAGTTATGTTTAAAACATTGTATCCGGAGTGCAACCAAACATGATTTTAGACCTTGTTTATGGAAAAGTGGTTATTTCTGTAGGTCAATTGCTGCAATTTGCTGAAAATTGTCCATAATAATGTCCCTAATCATCTAGTTTGAACAGTTATGTTTAAAACATTGTATCCGGAGTGCAACCAAACATGATTTTAGACCTTGTTTATGGAAAAGTGGTTATTTCTGTAGGTCAATTGCTGCAATTTGCTGAAAATTGTCCATAATAATGTCCCTAATCATCTAGTTTGAACAGTTATGTTTAAAACATTGTATCCGGAGTGCAACCAAACATGATTTTAGACCTTGTTTATGGAAAAGTGGTTATTTCTGTAGGTCAATTGCTGCAATTTGCTGAAAATTGTCCATAATAATGTCCCTAATCATCTAGTTTGAACAGTTATGTTTAAAACATTGTATCCGGAGTGCAACCAAACATGATTTAGACCTTGTTTATGGAAAAGTGGTTATTTCTGTAGGTCAATTGCTGCAATTTGCTGAAAATTGTCCATAATAATGTCCCTAATCATCTAGTTTGAACAGTTATGTTTAAAACATTGTATCCGGAGTGCAACCAAACATGATTTTAGACCTTGTTTATGGAAAAGTGGTTATTTCTGTAGGTCAATTGCTGCAATTTGCTGAAAATTGTCCATAATAATGTCCCTAATCATCTAGTTTGAACAGTTATGTTTAAAACATTGTATCCGGAGTGCAACCAAACATGATTTTAGACCTTGTTTATGGAAAAGTGGTTATTTCTGTAGGTCAATTGCTGCAATTTGCTGAAAATTGTCCATAATAATGTCCCTAATCATCTAGTTTGAACAGTTATGTTTAAAACATTGTATCCGGAGTGCAACCAAACATGATTTTAGACCTTGTTTATGGAAAAGTGGTTATTTCTATTGCTGCAACTTGCTGAAAATTGTCCATAATGTCCCTAATCATCTAGTTTGAACAGTTATGTTTAAAACATTGTATCCGGAGTGCAACCAAACATGATTTTAGACCTTGTTTATGGAAAAGTGGTTATTTCTGTAGTTCAATTGCTGCAATTTGCTGAAAATTGTCCATAATAATGTCCCTAATCATCTAGTTTGAACAGTTATGTTTAAAACATTGTATCCGGAGTGCAACCAAACATGATTTAGACATTGTTTATGGAAAAGTGGTTATTTCAATTGCTGCAACTTGCTGAAAATTGTCCATAATGTCCCTAATCATCTAGTTTGAACAGTTATGTTTAAAACATTGTATCCGGAGTGCAACCAAACATGATTTTAGACCTTGTTTATGGAAAAGTGGTTATTTCTGTAGGTCAATTGCTGCAATTTGCTGAAAATTGTCCATAATAATGTCCCTAATCATCTAGTTTGAACAGTTATGTTTAAAACATTGTATCCGGAGTGCAACCAAACATGATTTTAGACCTTGTTTATGGAAAAGTGGTTATTTCTGTAGGTCAATTGCTGCAATTTGCTGAAAATTGTCCATAATAATGTCCCTAATCATCTAGTTTGAACAGTTATGTTTAAAACATTGTATCCGGAGTGCAACCAAACATGATTTTAGACCTTGTTTATGGAAAAGTGGTTATTTCTGTAGGTCAATTGCTGCAATTTGCTGAAAATTGTCCATAATAATGTCCCTAATCATCTAGTTTGAACAGTTATGTTTAAAACATTGTATCCGGAGTGCAACCAAACATGATTTAGACCTTGTTTATGGAAAAGTGGTTATTTCTGTAGGTCAATTGCTGCAATTTGCTGAAAATTGTCCATAATAATGTCCCTAATCATCTAGTTTGAACAGTTATGTTTAAAACATTGTATCCGGAGTGCAACCAAACATGATTTTAGACCTTGTTTATGGAAAAGTGGTTATTTCTGTAGGTCAATTGCTGCAATTTGCTGAAAATTGTCCATAATAATGTCCCTAATCATCTAGTTTGAACAGTTATGTTTAAAACATTGTATCCGGAGTGCAACCAAACATGATTTTAGACCTTGTTTATGGAAAAGTGGTTATTTCTGTAGGTCAATTGCTGCAATTTGCTGAAAATTGTCCATAATAATGTCCCTAATCATCTAGTTTGAACAGTTATGTTTAAAACATTGTATCCGGAGTGCAACCAAACATGATTTTAGACCTTGTTTATGGAAAAGTGGTTATTTCTATTGCTGCAACTTGCTGAAAATTGTCCATAATGTCCCTAATCATCTAGTTTGAACAGTTATGTTTAAAACATTGTATCCGGAGTGCAACCAAACATGATTTTAGACCTTGTTTATGGAAAAGTGGTTATTTCTGTAAGTCAATTGCTGCAATTTGCTGAAAATTGTCCATAATAATGTCCCTAATCATCTAGTTTGAACAGTTATGTTTAAAACATTGTATCCGGAGTGCAATCAAATATGATTTTAGACCTTGTTTATGGAAAAGTGGTTATTTCTGTAGTTCAATTGCTGCAATTTGCTGAAAATTGTCCATAATAATGTCCCTAATCATCTAGTTTGAACAGTTATGTTTAAAACATTGTATCCGGAGTGCAACCAAACATGATTTTAGACCTTGTTTATGGAATTGTGGTTATTTCTATTGCTGCAACTTGCTGAAAATTGTCTATATAATGTCCCTAATCATCTAGTTTGAACAGTTATGTTTAAAACATTGTATCCGGAGTGCAACCAAACATGATTTTAGACCTTGTTTATGGAAAAGTGGTTATTTCTGTAGGTCAATTGCTGCAATTTGCTGAAAATTGTCCATAATAATGTCCCTAATCATCTAGTTTGAACAGTTATGTTTAAAACATTGTATCCGGAGTGCAACCAAACATGATTTAGACCTTGTTTATGGAAAAGTGGTTATTTCTGTAGTTCATTTGCTGCAATTTGCTGAAAATTGTCCATAATAATGTCCCTAATCATCTAGTTTGAACAGTTATGTTTAAAACATTGTATCCGGAGTGCAACCAAACATGATTTAGACCTTGTTTATGGAAAAGTGGTTATTTCTGTAGTTCAATTGCTGCAATTTGCTGAAAATTGTCCATAATGTCCCTTAATCATCTAGTTTTAACAGTTATGTTTAAAACATTGTATCCGGAGTGCAACCAAACATGATTTAGACCTTGTTTATGGAAAAGTGGTTATTTCTGTAGTTCAATTGCTGCAATTTGCTGAAAATTGTCCATAATGTCCCTTAATCATCTAGTTTGAACAGTTATGTTTAAAACATTGTATCCGGAGTGCAACCAAACATGATTTTAGACCTTGTTTATGGAAAAGTGGTTATTTCTGTAGGTCAATTGCTGCAATTTGCTGAAAATTGTCCATAATAATGTCCCTAATCATCTAGTTTGAACAGTTAAGTTTAAAACATTTTATCCGGAGTGCAACCAAACATGATTTAGACCTTGTTTATGGAAAAGTGGTTATTTCTGTAGGTCAATTGCTGCAATTTTCTGAAAATTGTGCATAATAATGTCCCTAATCATCTAGTTTGAACAGTTATGTTTAAAACATTGTATCCGGAGTGCAACCAAACATTATTTTAGACCTTGTTTATGGAAAAGTGGTTATTTCTGTAGGTCAATTGCTGCAATTTGCTGAAAATTGTCCATAATAATGTCCCTAATCATCTAGTTTGAACAGTTATGTTTAAAACATTGTATCCGGAGTGCAACCAAACATGATTTTAGACCTTGTTTATGGAAAAGTGGTTATTTCTATTGCTGCAACTTGCTGAAAATGGTCCATAATGTCCCTAATCATCTAGTTTGAACAGTTATGTTTAAAACATTGTATCCGGAGTGCGACTAAACATGATTTTAGACCTTGTTTATGGAAAAGTGGTTATTTCTGTAGTTCAATTGCTGCAATTTGCTGAAAATTGTCCATAATAATGTCCCTAATCATCTAGTTTGAACGGTTATGTTTAAAACATTGTATCCGGAGTGCAACCAAACATGATTTAGACATTGTTTATGGAAAAGTGGTTATTTCAATTGCTGCAACTTGCTGAAAATTGTCCATAATGTCCCTAATCAGCTAGTTTGAACAGTTATGTTTAAAACATTGTATCCGGAGTCAACCAAACATGATTTTAGACCTTGTTTATGGAAAAGTGGTTATTTCTGTAGGTCAATTGCTGCAATTTGCTGAAAATTGTCCATAATAATGTCCCTAATCATCTAGTTTGAACAGTTATGTTTAAAACATTGTATCCGGAGTGCAACCAAACATGATTTAGACCTTGTTTGTGGAAAAGTGGTTATTTCTATTGCTGCAACTTGCTGAAAATTGTCCATAATGTCCCTACTCATCTAGTTTGAACAGTTATGTTTAAAACATTGTATCCGGAGTGCAACCAAACATGATTTTAGACCTTGTTTATGGAAAAGTGGTTATTTCTGTAGGTCAATTGCTGCAATTTGCTGAAAATTGTCCATAATAATGTCCCTAATCATCTAGTTTGAACAGTTATGTTTAAAACATTGTATCCGGAGTGCAACCAAACATGATTTTAGACCTTGTTTAAGGAAAAGTGGTTATTTCTGTAGGTCAATTGCTGCAATTTGCTGAAAATTGTCCATAATAATGTCCCTAATCATCTAGTTTGAACAGTTATGTTTAAAACATTGTATCCGGAGTGCAACCAAACATGATTTTAGACCTTGTTTATGGAAAAGTGGTTATTTCTGTAGGTCAACTGCTGCAATTTGCTGAAAATTGTCCATAATAATGTCCCTAATCATCTAGTTTGAACAGTTAAGTTTAAAACATTTTATCCGGAGTGCAACCAAACATGATTTAGACCTTGTTTATGGAAAAGTGGTTATTTCTGTAGGTCAATTGCTGCAATTTTCTGAAAATTGTCCATAATAATGTCCCTAATCATCTAGTTTGAACAGTTAAGTTTAAAACATTTTATCCGGAGTGCAACCAAACATGATTTAGACCTTGTTTATGGAAAAGTGGTTATTTCTGTAGGTCAATTGCTGCAATTTTCTGAAAATTGTGCAT
Organism: Oncorhynchus clarkii lewisi; assembly: GCF_045791955.1. Lineage (NCBI taxonomy): Eukaryota > Metazoa > Chordata > Actinopteri > Salmoniformes > Salmonidae > Oncorhynchus > Oncorhynchus clarkii. The sequence continues at coordinate 53,861 of NW_027258232.1, read as the reverse complement.
AATAATGTCCCTAATCATCTAGTTTGAACAGTTATGTTTAAAACATTGTATCCGGAGTGCAACCAAACATTATTTTAGACCTTGTTTATGGAAAAGTGGTTATTTCTGTAGGTCAATTGCTGCAATTTGCTGAAAATTGTCCATAATAATGTCCCTAATCATCTAGTTTGAACAGTTATGTTTAAAACATTGTATCCGGAGTGCAACCAAACATGATTTTAGACCTTGTTTATGGAAAAGTGGTTATTTCTATTGCTGCAACTTGCTGAAAATGGTCCATAATGTCCCTAATCATCTAGTTTGAACAGTTATGTTTAAAACATTGTATCCGGAGTGCGACTAAACATGATTTTAGACCTTGTTTATGGAAAAGTGGTTATTTCTGTAGTTCAATTGCTGCAATTTGCTGAAAATTGTCCATAATAATGTCCCTAATCATCTAGTTTGAACAGTTATGTTTAAAACATTGTATCCGGAGTGCAACCAAACATGATTTAGACATTGTTTATGGAAAAGTGGTTATTTCAATTGCTGCAACTTGCTGAAAATTGTCCATAATGTCCCTAATCAGCTAGTTTGAACAGTTATGTTTAAAACATTGTATCCGGAGTCAACCAAACATGATTTTAGACCTTGTTTATGGAAAAGTGGTTATTTCTGTAGGTCAATTGCTGCAATTTGCTGAAAATTGTCCATAATAATGTCCCTAATCATCTAGTTTGAACAGTTATGTTTAAAACATTGTATCCGGAGTGCAACCAAACATGATTTAGACCTTGTTTGTGGAAAAGTGGTTATTTCTATTGCTGCAACTTGCTGAAAATTGTCCATAATGTCCCTACTCATCTAGTTTGAACAGTTATGTTTAAAACATTGTATCCGGAGTGCAACCAAACATGATTTTAGACCTTGTTTATGGAAAAGTGGTTATTTCTGTAGGTCAATTGCTGCAATTTGCTGAAAATTGTCCATAATAATGTCCCTAATCATCTAGTTTGAACAGTTATGTTTAAAACATTGTATCCGGAGTGCAACCAAACATGATTTTAGACCTTGTTTATGGAAAAGTGGTTATTTCTGTAGGTCAATTGCTGCAATTTGCTGAAAATTGTCCATAATAATGTCCCTAATCATCTAGTTTGAACAGTTATGTTTAAAACATTGTATCCGGAGTGCAACCAAACATGATTTTAGACCTTGTTTATGGAAAAGTGGTTATTTCTGTAGGTCAACTGCTGCAATTTGCTGAAAATTGTCCATAATAATGTCCCTAATCATCTAGTTTGAACAGTTAAGTTTAAAACATTTTATCCGGAGTGCAACCAAACATGATTTAGACCTTGTTTATGGAAAAGTGGTTATTTCTGTAGGTCAATTGCTGCAATTTGCTGAAAATTGTCCATAATAATGTCCCTAATCATCTAGTTTGAACAGTTAAGTTTAAAACATTTTATCCGGAGTGCAACCAAACATGATTTAGACCTTGTTTATGGAAAAGTGGTTATTTCTGTAGGTCAATTGCTGCAATTTGCTGAAAATTGTCCATAATAATGTCCCTAATCATCTAGTTTGAACAGTTATGTTTAAAACATTGTATCCGGAGTGCAACCAAACATTATTTTAGACCTTGTTTATGGAAAAGTGGTTATTTCTGTAGGTCAATTGCTGCAATTTGCTGAAAATTGTCCATAATAATGTCCCTAATCATCTAGTTTGAACAGTTATGTTTAAAACATTGTATCCGGAGTGCAACCAAACATGATTTTAGACCTTGTTTATGGAAAAGTGGTTATTTCTATTGCTGCAACTTGCTGAAAATTGTCCATAATGTCCCTAATCATCTAGTTTGAACAGTTATGTTTAAAACATTGTATCCGGAGTGCAACTAAACATGATTTTAGACCTTGTTTATGGAAAAGTGGTTATTTCTGTAGTTCAATTGCTGCAATTTGCTGAAAATTGTCCATAATAATGTCCCTAATCATCTAGTTTGAACAGTTATGTTTAAAACATTGTATCCGGAGTGCAACCAAACATGATTTAGACATTGTTTATGGAAAAGTGGTTATTTCAATTGCTGCAACTTGCTGAAAATTGTCCATAATGTCCCTAATCATCTAGTTTGAACAGTTATGTTTAAAACATTGTATCCGGAGTCAACCAAACATGATTTTAGACCTTGTTTATGGAAAAGTGGTTATTTCTGTAGGTCAATTGCTGCAATTTGCTGAAAATTGTCCATAATAATGTCCCTAATCATCTAGTTTGAACAGTTATGTTTAAAACATTGTATCCGGAGTGCAACCAAACATGATTTAGACCTTGTTTATGGAAAAGTGGTTATTTCAATTGCTGCAATTTGCTGAAAATTGTCCATAATGTCCCTAATCATCTAGTTTGAACAGTTATGTTTAAAACATTGTATCCGGAGTGCAACCAAACATGATTTTAGACCTTGTTTATGGAAAAGTGGTTATTTCTGTAGGTCAATTGCTGCAATTTGCTGAAAATTGTCCATAATAATGTCCCTAATCATCTAGTTTGAACAGTTATGTTTAAAACATTGTATCCGGAGTGCAACCAAACATGATTTTAGACCTTGTTTATGGAAAAGTGGTTATTTCTATTGCTGCAACTTGCTGAAAATTGTCCATAATGTCCCTAATCATCTAGTTTGAACAGTTATGTTTAAAACATTGTATCCGGAGTGCAACCAAACATGATTTTAGACCTTGTTTATGGAAAAGTGGTTATTTCTGTAGTTCAATTGCTGCAATTTGCTGAAAATTGTCCATAATAATGTCCCTAATCATCTAGTTTGAACAGTTATGTTTAAAACATTGTATCCGGAGTGCAACCAAACATGATTTAGACATTGTTTATGGAAAAGTGGTTATTTCAATTGCTGCAACTTGCTGAAAATTGTCCATAATGTCCCTAATCATCTAGTTTGAACAGTTATGTTTAAAACATTGTATCCGGAGTCAACCAAACATGATTTTAGACCTTGTTTATGGAAAAGTGGTTATTTCTGTAGGTCAATTGCTGCAATTTGCTGAAAATTGTCCATAATAATGTCCCTAATCATCTAGTTTGAACAGTTATGTTTAAAACATTGTATCCGGAGTGCAACCAAACATGATTTAGACCTTGTTTATGGAAAAGTGGTTATTTCTGTATTGCTGCAATTTGCTGAAAATTGTCCATAATGTCCCTAATCATCTAGTTTGAACAGTTATGTTTAAAACATTGTATCCGGAGTGCAACCAAACATGATTTTAGACCTTGTTTATGGAAAAGTGGTTATTTCTGTAGGTCAATTGCTGCAATTTGCTGAAAATTGTCCATAATAATGTCCCTAATCATCTAGTTTGAACAGTTATGTTTAAAACATTGTATCCGGAGTGCAACCAAACATGATTTTAGACCTTGTTTATGGAAAAGTGGTTATTTCTGTAGGTCAATTGCTGCAATTTGCTGAAAATTGTCCATAATAATGTCCCTAATCATCTAGTTTGAACAGTTATGTTTAAAACATTGTATCCGGAGTGCAACCAAACATGATTTTAGACCTTGTTTATGGAAAAGTGGTTATTTCTGTAGGTCAATTGCTGCAATTTGCTGAAAATTGTCCATAATAATGTCCCTAATCATCTAGTTTGAACAGTTATGTTTAAAACATTGTATCCGGAGTGCAACCAAACATGATTTAGACCTTGTTTATGGAAAAGTGGTTATTTCTGTAGGTCAATTGCTGCAATTTGCTGAAAATTGTCCATAATAATGTCCCTAATCATCTAGTTTGAACAGTTATGTTTAAAACATTGTATCCGGAGTGCAACCAAACATGATTTAGACCTTGTTTATGGAAAAGTGGTTATTTCTGTAGGTCAATTGCTGCAATTTGCTGAAAATTGTGCATAATAATGTCCCTAATCATCTAGTTTGAACAGTTATGTTTAAAACATTGTATCCGGAGTGCAACCAAACATGATTTTAGACCTTGTTTATGGAAAAGTGGTTATTTCTGTAGGTCAATTGCTGCAATTTGCTGAAAATTGTCCATAATAATGTCCCTAATCATCTAGTTTGAACAGTTATGTTTAAAACATTGTATCCGGAGTGCAACCAAACATGATTTTAGACCTTGTTTATGGAAAAGTGGTTATTTCTATTGCTGCAACTTGCTGAAAATTGTCCATAATGTCCCTAATCATCTAGTTTGAACAGTTATGTTTAAAACATTGTATCCGGAGTGCGACTAAACATGATTTTAGACCTTGTTTATGGAAAAGTGGTTATTTCTGTAGTTCAATTGCTGCAATTTGCTGAAAATTGTCCATAATAATGTCCCTAATCATCTAGTTTGAACAGTTATGTTTAAAACATTGTATCCGGAGTGCAACCAAACATGATTTAGACATTGTTTATGGAAAAGTGGTTATTTCAATTGCTGCAACTTGCTGAAAATTGTCCATAATGTCCCTAATCAGCTAGTTTGAACAGTTATGTTTAAAACATTGTATCCGGAGTCAACCAAACATGATTTTAGACCTTGTTTATGGAAAAGTGGTTATTTCTGTAGGTCAATTGCTGCAATTTGCTGAAAATTGTCCATAATAATGTCCCTAATCATCTAGTTTGAACAGTTATGTTTAAAACATTGTATCCGGAGTGCAACCAAACATGATTTAGACCTTGTTTGTGGAAAAGTGGTTATTTCTATTGCTGCAACTTGCTGAAAATTGTCCATAATGTCCCTACTCATCTAGTTTGAACAGTTATGTTTAAAACATTGTATCCGGAGTGCAACCAAACATGATTTTAGACCTTGTTTATGGAAAAGTGGTTATTTCTGTAGGTCAATTGCTGCAATTTGCTGAAAATTGTCCATAATAATGTCCCTAATCATCTAGTTTGAACAGTTATGTTTAAAACATTGTATCCGGAGTGCAACCAAACATGATTTTAGACCTTGTTTATGGAAAAGTGGTTATTTCTGTAGGTCAATTGCTGCAATTTGCTGAAAATTGTCCATAATAATGTCCCTAATCATCTAGTTTGAACAGTTATGTTTAAAACATTGTATCCGGAGTGCAACCAAACATGATTTTAGACCTTGTTTATGGAAAAGTGGTTATTTCTGTAGGTCAACTGCTGCAATTTGCTGAAAATTGTCCATAATAATGTCCCTAATCATCTAGTTTGAACAGTTAAGTTTAAAACATTTTATCCGGAGTGCAACCAAACATGATTTAGACCTTGTTTATGGAAAAGTGGTTATTTCTGTAGGTCAATTGCTGCAATTTTCTGAAAATTGTCCATAATAATGTCCCTAATCATCTAGTTTGAACAGTTAAGTTTAAAACATTTTATCCGGAGTGCATTGTATCCGGAGTGCAACCCTTGTTTATGGAAAAGTGGTTATTTCTGTAGGTCAATTGCTGCAATTTGCTGAAAATTGTCATGTCCCTAATCATCTAGTTTGAACAGTTATGTTTAAAACATTGTATCCGGAGTGCAACCAAACATGTTTTAGACCTTGTTTATTGGTTATTTCTGTAGGTCAATTGCTGCAATTTGCTGAAAATTGTGCATAATAATGTCCCTAATCATCTAGTTTGAACAGTTATGTTTAAAACATTGTATCCGGAGTGCAACCAAACATGATTTTAGACCTTGTTTATGGAAAAGTGGTTATTTCTGTAGGTCAATTGCTGCAATTTGCTGAAAATTGTCCATAATAATGTCCCTAATCATCTAGTTTGAACAGTTATGTTTAAAACATTGTATCCGGAGTGCAACCAAACATGATTTTAGACCTTGTTTATGGAAAAGTGGTTATTTCTGTAGTTCAATTGCTGCAATTTGCTGAAAATTGTCCATAATAATGTCCCTAATCATCTAGTTTGAACAGTTATGTTTAAAACATTGTATCCGGAGTGCAACCAAACATGATTTAGACCTTGTTTATGGAAAAGTGGTTATTTCTGTAGTCAATTGCTGCAATTTGCTGAAAATTGTCCATAATAATGTCCCTAATCATCTAGTTTGAACAGTTATGTTTAAAACATTGTATCCGGAGTGCAACCAAACATGATTTTAGACCTTGTTTATGGAAAAGTGGTTATTTCTGTAGGTCAATTGCTGCAATTTGCTGAAAATTGTCCATAATAATGTCCCTAATCATCTAGTTTGAACAGTTATGTTTAAAACATTGTATCCGGAGTGCAACCAAACATGATTTTAGACCTTGTTTATGGAAAAGTGGTTATTTCTATTGCTGCAACTTGCTGAAAATTGTCCATAATGTCCCTAATCATCTAGTTTGAACAGTTATGTTTAAAACATTGTATCCGGAGTGCGACTAAACATGATTTTAGACCTTGTTTATGGAAAAGTGGTTATTTCTGTAGTTCAATTGCTGCAATTTGCTGAAAATTGTCCATAATAATGTCCCTAATCATCTAGTTTGAACAGTTATGTTTAAAACATTGTATCCGGAGTGCAACCAAACATGATTTAGACATTGTTTATGGAAAAGTGGTTATTTCAATTGCTGCAACTTGCTGAAAATTGTCCATAATGTCCCTAATCATCTAGTTTGAACAGTTATGTTTAAAACATTGTATCCGGAGTCAACCAAACATGATTTTAGACCTTGTTTATGGAAAAGTGGTTATTTCTGTAGGTCAATTGCTGCAATTTGCTGAAAATTGTCCATAATAATGTCCCTAATCATCTAGTTTGAACAGTTATGTTTAAAACATTGTATCCGGAGTGCAACCAAACATGATTTAGACCTTGTTTGTGGAAAAGTGGTTATTTCTATTGCTGCAACTTGCTGAAAATTGTCCATAATGTCCCTACTCATCTAGTTTGAACAGTTATGTTTAAAACATTGTATCCGGAGTGCAACCAAACATGATTTTAGACCTTGTTTATGGAAAAGTGGTTATTTCTGTAGGTCAATTGCTGCAATTTGCTGAAAATTGTCCATAATAATGTCCCTAATCATCTAGTTTGAACAGTTATGTTTAAAACATTGTATCCGGAGTGCAACCAAACATGATTTTAGACCTTGTTTAAGGAAAAGTGGTTATTTCTGTAGGTCAATTGCTGCAATTTGCTGAAAATTGTCCATAATAATGTCCCTAATCATCTAGTTTGAACAGTTATGTTTAAAACATTGTATCCGGAGTGCAACCAAACATGATTTTAGACCTTGTTTATGGAAAAGTGGTTATTTCTGTAGGTCAACTGCTGCAATTTGCTGAAAATTGTCCATAATAATGTCCCTAATCATCTAGTTTGAACAGTTATGTTTAAAACATTGTATCCGGAGTGCAACCAAACATGATTTAGACCTTGTTTATGGAAAAGTGGTTATTTCTGTAGGTCAATTGCTGCAATTTGCTGAAAATTGTGCATAATAATGTCCCTAATCATCTAGTTTGAACAGTTATGTTTAAAACATTGTATCCGGAGTGCAACCAAACATGATTTTAGACCTTGTTTATGGAAAAGTGGTTATTTCTGTAGGTCAATTGCTGCAATTTGCTGAAAATTGTCCATAATAATGTCCCTAATCATCTAGTTTGAACAGTTATGTTTAAAACATTGTATCCGGAGTGCAACCAAACATGATTTTAGACCTTGTTTATGGAAAAGTGGTTATTTCTGTAGGTCAATTGCTGCAATTTGCTGAAAATTGTCCATAATAATGTCCCTAATCATCTAGTTTGAACAGTTATGTTTAAAACATTGTATCCGGAGTGCAACCAAACATGATTTTAGACCTTGTTTATGGAAAAGTGGTTATTTCTGTAGTTCAATTGCTGCAATTTGCTGAAAATTGTCCATAATAATGTCCCTAATCATCTAGTTTGAACAGTTATGTTTAAAACATTGTATCCGGAGTGCAACCAAACATGATTTAGACCTTGTTTATGGAAAAGTGGTTATTTCTGTAGTTCAATTGCTGCAATTTGCTGAAAATTGTCCATAATGTCCCTAATCATCTAGTTTGAACAGTTATGTTTAAAACATTGTATCCGGAGTGCAACCAAACATGATTTTAGACCTTGTTTATGGAAAAGTGGTTATTTCTGTAGGTCAATTGCTGCAATTTGCTGAAAATTGTCCATAATAATGTCCCTAATCATCTAGTTTGAACAGTTATGTTTAAAACATTGTATCCGGAGTGCAACCAAACATGATTTTAGACCTTGTTTATGGAAAAGTGGTTATTTCTGTAGGTCAATTGCTGCAATTTGCTGAAAATTGTCCATAATAATGTCCCTAATCATCTAGTTTGAACAGTTATGTTTAAAACATTGTATCCGGAGTGCAACCAAACATGATTTTAGACCTTGTTTATGGAAAAGTGGTTATTTCTGTATTGCTGCAATTTGCTGAAAATTGTCCATAATGTCCCTAATCATCTAGTTTGAACAGTTATGTTTAAAACATTGTATCCGGAGTGCAACCAAACATGATTTTAGACCTTGTTTATGGAAAAGTGGTTATTTCTGTAGGTCAATTGCTGCAATTTGCTGAAAATTGTCCATAATAATGTCCCTAATCATCTAGTTTGAACAGTTATGTTTAAAACATTGTATCCGGAGTGCAACCAAACATGATTTAGACCTTGTTTATGGAAAAGTGGTTATTTCAATTGCTGCAATTTGCTGAAAATTGTCCATAATGTCCCTAATCATCTAGTTTGAACAGTTATGTTTAAAACATTGTATCCGGAGTGCAACCAAACATGATTTTAGACCTTGTTTATGGAAAAGTGGTTATTTCTGTAGGTCAATTGCTGCAATTTGCTGAAAATTGTCCATAATAATGTCCCTAATCATCTAGTTTGAACAGTTATGTTTAAAACATTGTATCCGGAGTGCAACCAAACATGATTTTAGACCTTGTTTATGGAAAAGTGGTTATTTCTGTATTGCTGCAATTTGCTGAAAATTGTCCATAATGTCCCTAATCATCTAGTTTGAACAGTTATGTTTAAAACATTGTATCCGGAGTGCAACCAAACATGATTTTAGACCTTGTTTATGGAAAAGTGGTTATTTCTGTAGGTCAATTGCTGCAATTTGCTGAAAATTGTCCATAATAATGTCCCTAATCATCTAGTTTGAACAGTTATGTTTAAAACATTGTATCCGGAGTGCAACCAAACATGATTTAGACCTTGTTTATGGAAAAGTGGTTATTTCTGTAGTTCAATTGCTGCAATTTGCTGAAAATTGTCCATAATAATGTCCCTAATCATCTAGTTTGAACAGTTATGTTTAAAACATTGTATCCGGAGTGCAACCAAACATGATTTAGACCTTGTTTATGGAAAAGTGGTTATTTCTGTAGTTCAATTGCTGCAATTTGCTGAAAATTGTCCATAATGTCCCTAATCATCTAGTTTGAACAGTTATGTTTAAAACATTGTATCCGGAGTGCAACCAAACATGATTTTAGACCTTGTTTATGGAAAAGTGGTTATTTCTGTAGGTCAATTGCTGCAATTTGCTGAAAATTGTCCATAATAATGTCCCTAATCATCTAGTTTGAACAGTTATGTTTAAAACATTGTATCCGGAGTGCAACCAAATATGATTTTAGACCTTGTTTATGGAAAAGTGGTTATTTCTGTAGTTCAATTGCTGCAATTTGCTGAAAATTGTCCATAATAATGTCCCTAATCATCTAGTTTGAACAGTTATGTTTAAAACATTGTATCCGGAGTGCAACCAAACATGATTTTAGACCTTGTTTATGGAAAAGTGGTTATTTCTATTGCTGCAACTTGCTGAAAATTGTCCATAATGTCCCTAATCATCTAGTTTGAACAGTTATGTTTAAAACATTGTATCCGGAGTGCGACTAAACATGATTTTAGACCTTGTTTATGGAAAAGTGGTTATTTCTGTAGTTCAATTGCTGCAATTTGCTGAAAATTGTCCATAATAATGTCCCTAATCATCTAGTTTGAACAGTTATGTTTAAAACATTGTATCCGGAGTGCAACCAAACATGATTTAGACATTGTTTATGGAAAAGTGGTTATTTCAATTGCTGCAATTTGCTGAAAATTGTCCATAATGTCCCTAATCATCTAGTTTGAACAGTTATGTTTAAAACATTGTATCCGGAGTGCAACCAAACATGATTTTAGACCTTGTTTATGGAAAAGTGGTTATTTCTGTAGGTCAATTGCTGCAATTTGCTGAAAATTGTCCATAATAATGTCCCTAATCATCTAGTTTGAACAGTTATGTTTAAAACATTGTATCCGGAGTGCAACCAAACATGATTTAGACCTTGTTTATGGAAAAGTGGTTATTTCTATTGCTGCAATTTGCTGAAAATTGTCCATAATGTCCCTAATCATCTAGTTTGAACAGTTATGTTTAAAACATTGTATCCGGAGTGCAACCAAACATGATTTTAGACCTTGTTTATGGAAAAGTGGTTATTTCTGTAGGTCAATTGCTGCAATTTGCTGAAAATTGTCCATAATAATGTCCCTAATCATCTAGTTTGAACAGTTATGTTTAAAACATTGTATCCGGAGTGCAACCAAACATGATTTAGACCTTGTTTATGGAAAAGTGGTTATTTCTATTGCTGCAACTTGCTGAAAATTGTCCATAATGTCCCTAATCATCTAGTTTGAACAGTTATGTTTAAAACATTGTATCCGGAGTGCAACCAAACATGATTTTAGACCTTGTTTATGGAAAAGTGGTTATTTCTGTAGGTCAATTGCTGCAATTTGCTGAAAATTGTCCATAATAATGTCCCTAATCATCTAGTTTGAACAGTTATGTTTAAAACATTGTATCCGGAGTGCAACCAAACATGATTTTAGACCTTGTTTATGGAAAAGTGGTTATTTCTGTAGGTCAATTGCTGCAATTTGCTGAAAATTGTCCATAATAATGTCCCTAATCATCTAGTTTGAACAGTTATGTTTAAAACATTGTATCCGGAGTGCAACCAAACATGATTTTAGACCTTGTTTATGGAAAAGTGGTTATTTCTGTAGGTCAATTGCTGCAATTTGCTGAAAATTGTCCATAATAATGTCCCTAATCATCTAGTTTGAACAGTTATGTTTAAAACATTGTATCCGGAGTGCAACCAAACATGATTTAGACCTTGTTTATGGAAAAGTGGTTATTTCTGTAGGTCAATTGCTGCAATTTGCTGAAAATTGTCCATAATAATGTCCCTAATCATCTAGTTTGAACAGTTATGTTTAAAACATTGTATCCGGAGTGCAACCAAACATGATTTAGACCTTGTTTATGGAAAAGTGGTTATTTCTGTAGGTCAATTGCTGCAATTTGCTGAAAATTGTCCATAATAATGTCCCTAATCATCTAGTTTGAACAGTTATGTTTAAAACATTGTATCCGGAGTGCAACCAAACATGATTTTAGACCTTGTTTATGGAAAAGTGGTTATTTCTGTAGGTCAATTGCTGCAATTTGCTGAAAATTGTCCATAATAATGTCCCTAATCATCTAGTTTGAACAGTTATGTTTAAAACATTGTATCCGGAGTGCAACTAAACATGATTTTAGACCTTGTTTATGGAAAAGTGGTTATTTCTGTAGTTCAATTGCTGCAATTTGCTGAAAATTGTCCATAATAATGTCCCTAATCATCTAGTTTGAACAGTTATGTTTAAAACATTGTATCCGGAGTGCAACCAAACATGATTTAGACATTGTTTATGGAAAAGTGGTTATTTCAATTGCTGCAATTTGCTGAAAATTGTCCATAATGTCCCTAATCATCTAGTTTGAACAGTTATGTTTAAAACATTGTATCCGGAGTCAACCAAACATGATTTTAGACCTTGTTTATGGAAAAGTGGTTATTTCTGTAGGTCAATTGCTGCAATTTGCTGAAAATTGTCCATAATAATGTCCCTAATCATCTAGTTTGAACAGTTATGTTTAAAACATTGTATCCGGAGTGCAACCAAACATGATTTAGACCTTGTTTATGGAAAAGTGGTTATTTCTATTGCTGCAACTTGCTGAAAATTGTCCATAATGTCCCTAATCATCTAGTTTGAACAGTTATGTTTAAAACATTGTATCCGGAGTGCAACCAAACATGATTTTAGACCTTGTTTATGGAAAAGTGGTTATTTCTGTAGGTCAATTGCTGCAATTTGCTGAAAATTGTCCATAATAATGTCCCTAATCATCTAGTTTGAACAGTTATGTTTAAAACATTGTATCCGGAGTGCAACCAAACATGATTTTAGACCTTGTTTATGGAAAAGTGGTTATTTCTGTAGGTCAATTGCTGCAATTTGCTGAAAATTGTCCATAATAATGTCCCTAATCATCTAGTTTGAACAGTTATGTTTAAAACATTGTATCCGGAGTGCAACCAAACATGATTTTAGACCTTGTTTATGGAAAAGTGGTTATTTCTATTGCTGCAACTTGCTGAAAATTGTCCATAATGTCCCTAATCATCTAGTTTGAACAGTTATGTTTAAAACATTGTATCCGGAGTGCAACCAAACATGATTTTAGACCTTGTTTATGGAAAAGTGGTTATTTCTGTAGTTCAATTGCTGCAATTTGCTGAAAATTGTCCATAATAATGTCCCTAATCATCTAGTTTGAACAGTTATGTTTAAAACATTGTATCCGGAGTGCAACCAAACATGATTTAGACATTGTTTATGGAAAAGTGGTTATTTCAATGTAATTTGCTGGTCATTGCTGCAATTTGCTGAAAATTGTCCATAATGTCCCTAATCATCTAGTTTGAACAGTTATGTTTAAAACATTGTATCCGGAGTGCAACCAAACATGATTTTAGACCTTGTTTATGGAAAAGTGGTTATTTCTGTAGGTCAATTGCTGCAATTTGCTGAAAATTGTCCATAATAATGTCCCTAATCATCTAGTTTGAACAGTTATGTTTAAAACATTGTATCCGGAGTGCAACCAAACATGATTTAGACCTTGTTTATGGAAAAGTGGTTATTTCTATTGCTGCAATTTGCTGAAAATTGTCTATAATGTCCCTAATCATCTAGTTTGAACAGTTATGTTTAAAACATTGTATCCGGAGTGCAACCAAACATGATTTTAGACCTTGTTTATGGAAAAGTGGTTATTTCTGTAGGTCAATTGCTGCAATTTGCTGAAAATTGTCCATAATAATGTCCCTAATCATCTAGTTTGAACAGTTATGTTTAAAACATTGTATCCGGAGTGCAACCAAACATGATTTTAGACCTTGTTTATGGAAAAGTGGTTATTTCTGTAGGTCAATTGCTGCAATTTGCTGAAAATTGTCCATAATAATGTCCCTAATCATCTAGTTTGAACAGTTATGTTTAAAACATTGTATCCGGAGTGCAACCAAACATGATTTTAGACCTTGTTTATGGAAAAGTGGTTATTTCTGTAGTTCAATTGCTGCAATTTGCTGAAAATTGTCCATTATAATGTCCCTAATCATCTAGTTTGAACAGTTATGTTTAAAACATTGTATCCGGAGTGCAACCAAACATGATTTTAGACCTTGTTTATGGAAAAGTGGTTATTTCTGTAGGTCAATTGCTGCAATTTGCTGAAAATTGTCCATAATAATGTCCCTAATCATCTAGTTTGAACAGTTATGTTTAAAACATTGTATCCGGAGTGCAACCAAACATGATTTTAGACCTTGTTTATGGAAAAGTGGTTATTTCTGTATTGCTGCAATTTGCTGAAAATTGTCCATAATGTCCCTAATCATCTAGTTTGAACAGTTATGTTTAAAACATTGTATCCGGAGTGCAACCAAACATGATTTTAGACCTTGTTTATGGAAAAGTGGTTATTTCTGTAGGTCAAATTGCTGCAATTTGCTGAAAATTGTCCATAATAATGTCCCTAATCATTTAGTTTGAACAGTTATGTTTAAAACATTGTATCCGGAGTGCAATCAAACATGATTTTAGACCTTATTTATGGAAAAGTGGTTATTTCTGTAAGTCAATTGCTGCAATTTGCTGAAAATTGTCCATAATAATGTCCCTAATCATCTAGTTTGAACAGTTATGTTTAAAACATTGTATCCGGAGTGCAACCAAACATGATTTTAGACCTTGTTTATGGAAAAGTGGTTATTTCTATTGCTGCAACTTGCTGAAAATTGTCCATAATGTCCCTAATCATCTAGTTTGAACAGTTATGTTTAAAACATTGTATCCGGAGTGCAACCAAACATGATTTTAGACCTTGTTTATGGAAAAGTGGTTATTTCTGTAGGTCAATTGCTGCAATTTGCTGAAAATTGTCCATAATAATGTCCCTAATCATCTAGTTTGAACAGTTATGTTTAAAACATTGTATCCGGAGTGCAACCAAACATGATTTAGACCTTGTTTATGGAAAAGTGGTTATTTCTGTAGTTCAATTGCTGCAATTTGCTGAAAATTGTCCATAATAATGTCCCTAATCATCTAGTTTGAACAGTTATGTTTAAAACATTGTATCCGGAGTGCAACCAAACATGATTTAGACCTTGTTTATGGAAAAGTGGTTATTTCTGTAGTTCAATTGCTGCAATTTGCTGAAAATTGTCCATAATGTCCCTAATCATCTAGTTTGAACAGTTATGTTTAAAACATTGTATCCGGAGTGCAACCAAACATGATTTTAGACCTTGTTTATGGAAAAGTGGTTATTTCTGTAGGTCAATTGCTGCAATTTGCTGAAAATTGTCCATAATAATGTCCCTAATCATCTAGTTTGAACAGTTATGTTTAAAACATTGTATCCGGAGTGCAATCAAACATGATTTTAGACCTTGTTTATGGAAAAGTGGTTATTTCTGTAGTTCAATTGCTGCAATTTGCTGAAAATTGTCCATAATAATGTCCCTAATCATCTAGTTTGAACAGTTATGTTTAAAACATTGTATCCGGAGTGCAACCAAACATGATTTTAGACCTTGTTTATGGAAAAGTGGTTATTTCTATTGCTGCAACTTGCTGAAAATTGTCCATAATGTCCCTAATCATCTAGTTTGAACAGTTATGTTTAAAACATTGTATCCGGAGTGCAACCAAACATGATTTTAGACCTTGTTTATGGAAAAGTGGTTATTTCTGTAGGTCAATTGCTGCAATTTGCTGAAAATTGTCCATAATGTCCCTTAATCATCTAGTTTGAACAGTTATGTTTAAAACATTGTATCCGGAGTGCAACCAAACATGATTTAGACCTTGTTTATGGAAAAGTGGTTATTTCTGTAGTTCAATTGCTGCAATTTGCTGAAAATTGTCCATAATAATGTCCCTAATCATCTAGTTTGAACAGTTATGTTTAAAACATTGTATCCGGAGTGCAACCAAACATGATTTAGACATTGTTTATGGAAAAGTGGTTATTTCAATTGCTGCAATTTGCTGAAAATTGTCCATAATGTCCCTAATCATCTAGTATGAACAGTTATGTTTAAAACATTGTATCCGGAGTCAACCAAACATGATTTTAGACCTTGTTTATGGAAAAGTGGTTATTTCTGTAGGTCAATTGCTGCAATTTGCTGAAAATTGTGCATAATAATGTCCCTAATCATCTAGTTTGAATAGTTATGTTTAAAACATTGTATCCGGAGTGCAACCAAACATTATTTTAGACCTTGTTTATGGAAAAGTGGTTATTTCTGTAGGTCAATTGCTGCAATTTGCTGAAAATTGTCCATAATAATGTCCCTAATCATCTAGTTTGAACAGTTATGTTTAAAACATTGTATCCGGAGTGCAACCAAACATGATTTTAGACCTTGTTTATGGAAAAGTGGTTATTTCTATTGCTGCAACTTGCTGAAAATTGTCCATAATGTCCCTAATCATCTAGTTTGAACAGTTATGTTTAAAACATTGTATCCGGAGTGCCACTAAACATGATTTTAGACCTTGTTTATGGAAAAGTGGTTATTTCTGTAGTTCAATTGCTGCAATTTGCTGAAAATTGTCCATAATAATGTCCCTAATCATCTAGTTTGAACAGTTATGTTTAAAACATTGTATCCGGAGTGCAACCAAACATGATTTAGACATTGTTTATGGAAAAGTGGTTATTTCAATTGCTGCAATTTGTTTGAACTGAAAATTGTCCATAATGTCCCTAATCATCTAGTTTGAACAGTTATGTTTAAAACATTGTATCCGGAGTCAACCAAACATGATTTTAGACCTTGTTTATGGAAAAGTGGTTATTTCTGTAGGTCAATTGCTGCAATTTGCTGAAAATTGTCCATAATAATGTCCCTAATCATCTAGTTTGAACAGTTATGTTTAAAACATTGTATCCGGAGTGCAACCAAACATGATTTAGACATTGTTTATGGAAAAGTGGTTATTTCAATTGCTGCAATTTGCTGAAAATTGTCCATAATGTCCCTGATCATCTAGTTTGAACAGTTATGTTTAAAACATTGTATCCGGAGTCAACCAAACATGATTTTAGACCTTGTTTATGGAAAAGTGGTTATTTCTGTAGGTCAATTGCTGCAATTTGCTGAAAATTGTCCATAATAATGTCCCTAATCATCTAGTTTGAACAGTTATGTTTAAAACATTGTATCCGGAGTGCAACCAAACATGATTTTAGACCTTGTTTATGGAAAAGTGGTTATTTCTGTAGGTCAATTGCTGCAATTTGCTGAAAATTGTCCATAATAATGTCCCTAATCATCTAGTTTGAACAGTTATGTTTAAAACATTGTATCCGGAGTGCAACCAAACATGATTTTAGACCTTGTTTATGGAAAAGTGGTTATTTCTATTGCTGCAACTTGCTGAAAATTGTCCATAATGTCCCTAATCATCTAGTTTGAACAGTTATGTTTAAAACATTGTATCCGGAGTGCAACCAAACATGATTTAGACATTGTTTATGGAAAAGTGGTTATTTCAATTGCTGCAATTTGCTGAAAATTGTCCATAATGTCCCTAATCATCTAGTTTGAACAGTTATGTTTAAAACATTGTATCCGGAGTCAACCAAACATGATTTTAGACCTTGTTTATGGAAAAGTGGTTATTTCTGTAGGTCAATTGCTGCAATTTGCTGAAAATTGTCCATAATAATGTCCCTAATCATCTAGTTTGAACAGTTATGTTTAAAACATTGTATCCGGAGTGCAACCAAACATGATTTAGACATTGTTTATGGAAAAGTGGTTATTTCAATTGCTGCAATTTGCTGAAAATTGTCCATAATGTCCCTGATCATCTAGTTTGAACAGTTATGTTTAAAACATTGTATCCGGAGTGCCACTAAACATGATTTTAGACCTTGTTTATGGAAAAGTGGTTATTTCTGTAGTTCAATTGCTGCAATTTGCTGAAAATTGTCCATAATAATGTCCCTAATCATCTAGTTTGAACAGTTATGTTTAAAACATTGTATCCGGAGTGCAACCAAACATGATTTAGACATTGTTTATGGAAAAGTGGTTATTTCAATTGCTGCAATTTGCTGAAAATTGTCCATAATGTCCCTAATCATCTAGTTTGAACAGTTATGTTTAAAACATTGTATCCGGAGTGCAACCAAACATGATTTTAGACCTTGTTTATGGAAAAGTGGTTATTTCTGTAGGTCAATTGCTGCAATTTGCTGAAAATTGTCCATAATAATGTCCCTAATCATCTAGTTTGAACAGTTATGTTTAAAACATTGTATCCGGAGTGCAACCAAACATGATTTTAGACCTTGTTTATGGAAAAGTGGTTATTTCTGTAGGTCAATTGCTGCAATTTGCTGAAAATTGTCCATAATAATGTCCCTAATCATCTAGTTTGAACAGTTATGTTTAAAACATTGTATCCGGAGTGCAACCAAACATGATTTAGACATTGTTTATGGAAAAGTGGTTATTTCAATTGCTGCAATTTGCTGAAAATTGTCCATAATGTCCCTGATCATCTAGTTTGAACAGTTATGTTTAAAACATTGTATCCGGAGTGCAACCAAACATGATTTTAGACCTTGTTTATGGAAAAGTGGTTATTTCTGTAGGTCAATTGCTGCAATTTGCTGAAAATTGTCCATAATAATGTCCCTAATCATCTAGTTTGAACAGTTATGTTTAAAACATTGTATCCGGAGTGCAACCAAACATGATTTTAGACCTTGTTTATGGAAAAGTGGTTATTTCTGTAGGTCAATTGCTGCAATTTGCTGAAAATTGTCCATAATAATGTCCCTAATCATCTAGTTTGAACAGTTATGTTTAAAACATTGTATCCGGAGTGCAACCAAACATGATTTAGACCTTGTTTATGGAAAAGTGGTTATTTCTGTAGTTCAATTGCTGCAATTTGCTGAAAATTGTCCATAATAATGTCCCTAATCATCTAGTTTGAACAGTTATGTTTAAAACATTGTATCCGGAGTGCAACCAAACATGATTTAGACCTTGTTTATGGAAAAGTGGTTATTTCTGTAGTTCAATTGCTGCAATTTGCTGAAAATTGTCCATAATAATGTCCCTAATCATCTAGTTTGAACAGTTATGTTTAAAACATTGTATCCGGAGTGCAACCAAACATGATTTAGACATTGTTTATGGAAAAGTGGTTATTTCAATTGCTGCAATTTGCTGAAAATTGTCCATAATGTCCCTAATCATCTAGTTTGAACAGTTATGTTTAAAACATTGTATCCGGAGTCAACCAAACATGATTTTAGACCTTGTTTATGGAAAAGTGGTTATTTCTGTAGGTCAATTGCTGCAATTTGCTGAAAATTGTCCATAATAATGTCCCTAATCATCTAGTTTGAACAGTTATGTTTAAAACATTGTATCCGGAGTGCAACCAAACATGATTTAGACCTTGTTTATGGAAAAGTGGTTATTTCAATTGCTGCAATTTGCTGAAAATTGTCCATAATGTCCCTAATCATCTAGTTTGAACAGTTATGTTTAAAACATTGTATCCGGAGTGCAACCAAACTAAACATGATTTTAGACCTTGTTTATGGAAAAGTGGTTATTTCTGTAGTTCAATTGCTGCAATTTGCTGAAAATTGTCCATAATAATGTCCCTAATCATCTAGTTTGAACAGTTATGTTTAAAACATTGTATCCGGAGTGCAACCAAACATGATTTAGACATTGTTTATGGAAAAGTGGTTATTTCAATTGCTGCAATTTGCTGAAAATTGTCCATAATGTCCCTAATCATCTAGTTTGAACAGTTATGTTTAAAACATTGTCCGGAGTCAACCAAACATGATTTTAGACCTTGTTTATGGAAAAGTGGTTATTTCTGTAGGTCAATTGCTGCAATTTGCTGAAAATTGTCCATAATAATGTCCCTAATCATCTAGTTTGAACAGTTATGTTTAAAACATTGTATCCGGAGTGCAACCAAACATGATTTTAGACCTTGTTTATGGAAAAGTGGTTATTTCTGTAGGTCAATTGCTGCAATTTGCTGAAAATTGTCCATAATAATGTCCCTAATCATCTAGTTTGAACAGTTATGTTTAAAACATTGTATCCGGAGTGCAACCAAACATGATTTAGACCTTGTTTATGGAAAAGTGGTTATTTCTGTAGTTCAATTGCTGCAATTTGCTGAAAATTGTCCATAATAATGTCCCTAATCATCTAGTTTGAACAGTTATGTTTAAAACATTGTATCCGGAGTGCAACCAAACATGATTTTAGACCTTGTTTATGGAAAAGTGGTTATTTCTGTAGGTCAATTGCTGCAATTTGCTGAAAATTGTCCATAATGTCCCTAATCATCTAGTTTGAACAGTTATGTTTAAAACATTGTATCCGGAGTGCAACCAAACATGATTTAGACCTTGTTTATGGAAAAGTGGTTATTTCTGTAGTTCAATTGCTGCAATTTGCTGAAAATTGTCCATAATAATGTCCCTAATCATCTAGTTTGAACAGTTATGTTTAAAACATTGTATCCGGAGTGCAACCAAACATGATTTAGACATTGTTTATGGAAAAGTGGTTATTTCAATTGCTGCAATTTGCTGAAAATTGTCCATAATGTCCCTAATCATCTAGTATGAACAGTTATGTTTAAAACATTGTATCCGGAGTCAACCAAACATGATTTTAGACCTTGTTTATGGAAAAGTGGTTATTTCTGTAGGTCAATTGCTGCAATTTGCTGAAAATTGTGCATAATAATGTCCCTAATCATCTAGTTTGAACAGTTATGTTTAAAACATTGTATCCGGAGTGCAACCAAACATGATTTTAGACCTTGTTTATGGAAAAGTGGTTATTTCTGTAGGTCAATTGCTGCAATTTGCTGAAAATTGTCCATAATAATGTCCCTAATCATCTAGTTTGAACAGTTATGTTTAAAACATTGTATCCGGAGTGCAACCAAACATGATTTTAGACCTTGTTTATGGAAAAGTGGTTATTTCTATTGCTGCAATTTGCTGAAAATTGTCCATAATGTCCCTAATCATCTAGTTTGAACAGTTATGTTTAAAACATTGTATCCGGAGTGCCACTAAACATGATTTTAGACCTTGTTTATGGAAAAGTGGTTATTTCTGTAGTTCAATTGCTGCAATTTGCTGAAAATTGTCCATAATAATGTCCCTAATCATCTAGTTTGAACAGTTATGTTTAAAACATTGTATCCGGAGTGCAACCAAACATGATTTTAGACCTTGTTTATGGAAAAGTGGTTATTTCTGTAGGTCAATTGCTGCAATTTGCTGAAAATTGTCCATAATAATGTCCCTAATCATCTAGTTTGAACAGTTATGTTTAAAACATTGTATCCGGAGTGCAACCAAACATGATTTTAGACCTTGTTTATGGAAAAGTGGTTATTTCTGTAGGTCAATTGCTGCAATTTGCTGAAAATTGTCCATAATAATGTCCCTAATCATCTAGTTTGAACAGTTATGTTTAAAACATTGTATCCGGAGTGCAACCAAACATGATTTTAGACCTTGTTTATGGAAAAGTGGTTATTTCAATTGCTGCAATTTGCTGAAAATTGTCCATAATGTCCCTAATCATCTAGTTTGAACAGTTATGTTTAAAACATTGTATCCGGAGTGCAACCAAACATGATTTAGACCTTGTTTATGGAAAAGTGGTTATTTCTGTAGGTCAATTGCTGCAATTTGCTGAAAATTGTCCATAATAATGTCCCTAATCATCTAGTTTGAACAGTTATGTTTAAAACATTGTATCCGGAGTGCAACCAAACATGATTTTAGACCTTGTTTATGGAAAAGTGGTTATTTCTGTAGGTCAATTGCTGCAATTTGCTGAAAATTGTCCATAATAATGTCCCTAATCATCTAGTTTGAACAGTTATGTTTAAAACATTGTATCCGGAGTGCAACCAAACATGATTTTAGACCTTGTTTATGGAAAAGTGGTTATTTCTGTAGGTCAATTGCTGCAATTTGCTGAAAATTGTCCATAATAATGTCCCTAATCATCTAGTTTGAACAGTTATGTTTAAAACATTGTATCCGGAGTGCAACCAAACATGATTTTAGACCTTGTTTATGGAAAAGTGGTTATTTCAATTGCTGCAATTTGCTGAAAATTGTCCATAATGTCCCTAATCATCTAGTTTGAACAGTTATGTTTAAAACATTGTATCCGGAGTGCAACCAAACATGATTTTAGACCTTGTTTATGGAAAAGTGGTTATTTCTGTAGGTCAATTGCTGCAATTTGCTGAAAATTGTCCATAATAATGTCCCTAATCATCTAGTTTGAACAGTTATGTTTAAAACATTGTATCCGGAGTGCAACCAAACATGATTTTAGACCTTGTTTATGGAAAAGTGGTTATTTCTGTAGGTCAATTGCTGCAATTTGCTGAAAATTGTCCATAATAATGTCCCTAATCATCTAGTTTGAACAGTTATGTTTAAAACATTGTATCCGGAGTGCAACCAAACATGATTTTAGACCTTGTTTATGGAAAAGTGGTTATTTCTGTAGGTCAATTGCTGCAATTTGCTGAAAATTGTCCATAATAATGTCCCTAATCATCTAGTTTGAACAGTTATGTTTAAAACATTGTATCCGGAGTGCAACCAAACATGATTTTAGACCTTGTTTATGGAAAAGTGGTTATTTCTGTAGTTCAATTGCTGCAATTTGCTGAAAATTGTCCATAATAATGTCCCTAATCATCTAGTTTGAACAGTTATGTTTAAAACATTGTATCCGGAGTGCAACCAAACATGATTTTTAGACCTTGTTTATGGAAAAGTGGTTATTTCTGTAGTTCAATTGCTGCAATTTGCTGAAAATTGTCCATAATGTCCCTAATCATCTAGTTTGAACAGTTATGTTTAAAACATTGTATCCGGAGTCAACCAAACATGATTTTAGACCTTGTTTATGGAAAAGTGGTTATTTCTGTAGGTCAATTGCTGCAATTTGCTGAAAATTGTCCATAATAATGTCCCTAATCATCTAGTTTGAACAGTTATGTTTAAAACATTGTATCCGGAGTGCAACCAAACATGATTTTAGACCTTGTTTATGGAAAAGTGGTTATTTCTGTAGGTCAATTGCTGCAATTTGCTGAAAATTGTCCATAATAATGTCCCTAATCATCTAGTTTGAACAGTTATGTTTAAAACATTGTATCCGGAGTGCAACCAAACATGATTTTAGACCTTGTTTATGGAAAAGTGGTTATTTCTATTGCTGCAACTTGCTGAAAATTGTCCATAATGTCCCTAATCATCTAGTTTGAACAGTTATGTTTAAAACATTGTATCCGGAGTGCCACTAAACATGATTTTAGACCTTGTTTATGGAAAAGTGGTTATTTCTGTAGTTCAATTGCTGCAATTTGCTGAAAATTGTCCATAATAATGTCCCTAATCATCTAGTTTGAACAGTTATGTTTAAAACATTGTATCCGGAGTGCAACCAAACATGATTTTAGACCTTGTTTATGGAAAAGTGGTTATTTCTATTGCTGCAATTTGCTGAAAATTGTCCATAATGTCCCTAATCATCTAGTTTGAACAGTTATGTTTAAAACATTGTATCCGGAGTGCAACCAAACATGATTTTAGACCTTGTTTATGGAAAAGTGGTTATTTCTGTAGTTCAATTGCTGCAATTTGCTGAAAATTGTCCATAATAATGTCCCTAATCATCTAGTTTGAACAGTTATGTTTAAAACATTGTATCCGGAGTGCAACCAAACATGATTTTAGACCTTGTTTATGGAAAAGTGGTTATTTCTGTAGGTCAATTGCTGCAATTTGCTGAAAATTGTCCATAATAATGTCCCTAATCATCTAGTTTGAACAGTTATGTTTAAAACATTGTATCCGGAGTGCAACCAAACATGATTTAGACATTGTTTATGGAAAAGTGGTTATTTCAATTGCTGCAATTTGCTGAAAATTGTCCATAATGTCCCTAATCATCTAGTTTGAACAGTTATGTTTAAAACATTGTATCCGGAGTGCAACCAAACATGATTTTAGACCTTGTTTATGGAAAAGTGGTTATTTCTGTAGGTCAATTGCTGCAATTTGCTGAAAATTGTCCATAATAATGTCCCTAATCATCTAGTTTGAACAGTTATGTTTAAAACATTGTATCCGGAGTGCAACCAAACATGATTTAGACATTGTTTATGGAAAAGTGGTTATTTCAATTGCTGCAATTTGCTGAAAATTGTCCATAATGTCCCTAATCATCTAGTTTGAACAGTTATGTTTAAAACATTGTATCCGGAGTCAACCAAACATGATTTTAGACCTTGTTTATGGAAAAGTGGTTATTTCTGTAGGTCAATTGCTGCAATTTGCTGAAAATTGTCCATAATAATGTCCCTAATCATCTAGTTTGAACAGTTATGTTTAAAACATTGTATCCGGAGTGCAACCAAACATGATTTTAGACCTTGTTTATGGAAAAGTGGTTATTTCTGTAGGTCAATTGCTGCAATTTGCTGAAAATTGTCCATAATAATGTCCCTAATCATCTAGTTTGAACAGTTATGTTTAAAACATTGTATCCGGAGTGCAACCAAACATGATTTTAGACCTTGTTTATGGAAAAGTGGTTATTTCTATTGCTGCAACTTGCTGAAAATTGTCCATAATGTCCCTAATCATCTAGTTTGAACAGTTATGTTTAAAACATTGTATCCGGAGTGCCACTAAACATGATTTTAGACCTTGTTTATGGAAAAGTGGTTATTTCTGTAGTTCAATTGCTGCAATTTGCTGAAAATTGTCCATAATAATGTCCCTAATCATCTAGTTTGAACAGTTATGTTTAAAACATTGTATCCGGAGTGCAACCAAACATGATTTAGACATTGTTTATGGAAAAGTGGTTATTTCAATTGCTGCAATTTGCTGAAAATTGTCCATAATGTCCCTAATCATCTAGTTTGAACAGTTATGTTTAAAACATTGTATCCGGAGTCAACCAAACATGATTTTAGACCTTGTTTATGGAAAAGTGGTTATTTCTGTAGGTCAATTGCTGCAATTTGCTGAAAATTGTCCATAATAATGTCCCTAATCATCTAGTTTGAACAGTTATGTTTAAAACATTGTATCCGGAGTGCAACCAAACATGATTTAGACCTTGTTTATGGAAAAGTGGTTATTTCAATTGCTGCAATTTGCTGAAAATTGTCCATAATGTCCCTAATCATCTAGTTTGAACAGTTATGTTTAAAACATTGTATCCGGAGTGCAACCAAACATGATTTTAGACCTTGTTTATGGAAAAGTGGTTATTTCTGTAGTTCAATTGCTGCAATTTGCTGAAAATTGTCCATAATAATGTCCCTAATCATCTAGTTTGAACAGTTATGTTTAAAACATTGTATCCGGAGTGCAACCAAACATGATTTTAGACCTTGTTTATGGAAAAGTGGTTATTTCTGTAGGTCAATTGCTGCAATTTGCTGAAAATTGTCCATAATAATGTCCCTAATCATCTAGTTTGAACAGTTATGTTTAAAACATTGTATCCGGAGTGCAACCAAACATGATTTAGACCTTGTTTATGGAAAAGTGGTTATTTCAATTGCTGCAATTTGCTGAAAATTGTCCATAATGTCCCTAATCATCTAGTTTGAACAGTTATGTTTAAAACATTGTATCCGGAGTGCAACCAAACATGATTTTAGACCTTGTTTATGGAAAAGTGGTTATTTCTGTAGGTCAATTGCTGCAATTTGCTGAAAATTGTCCATAATAATGTCCCTAATCATCTAGTTTGAACAGTTATGTTTAAAACATTGTATCCGGAGTGCAACCAAACATGATTTTAGACCTTGTTTATGGAAAAGTGGTTATTTCTGTAGGTCAATTGCTGCAATTTGCTGAAAATTGTCCATAATAATGTCCCTAATCATCTAGTTTGAACAGTTATGTTTAAAACATTGTATCCGGAGTGCAACCAAACATGATTTAGACATTGTTTATGGAAAAGTGGTTATTTCAATTGCTGCAATTTGCTGAAAATTGTCCATAATGTCCCTAATCATCTAGTTTGAACAGTTATGTTTAAAACATTGTATCCGGAGTGCAACCAAACATGATTTTAGACCTTGTTTATGGAAAAGTGGTTATTTCTGTAGGTCAATTGCTGCAATTTGCTGAAAATTGTCCATAATAATGTCCCTAATCATCTAGTTTGAACAGTTATGTTTAAAACATTGTATCCGGAGTGCAACCAAACATGATTTTAGACCTTGTTTATGGAAAAGTGGTTATTTCTGTAGTTCAATTGCTGCAATTTGCTGAAAATTGTCCATAATAATGTCCCTAATCATCTAGTTTGAACAGTTATGTTTAAAACATTGTATCCGGAGTGCAACCAAACATGATTTAGACCTTGTTTATGGAAAAGTGGTTATTTCTGTAGTTCAATTGCTGCAATTTGCTGAAAATTGTCCATAATAATGTCCCTAATCATCTAGTTTGAACAGTTATGTTTAAAACATTGTATCCGGAGTGCAACCAAACATGATTTAGACATTGTTTATGGAAAAGTGGTTATTTCAATTGCTGCAATTTGCTGAAAATTGTCCATAATGTCCCTAATCATCTAGTTTGAACAGTTATGTTTAAAACATTGTATCCGGAGTCAACCAAACATGATTTTAGACCTTGTTTATGGAAAAGTGGTTATTTCTGTAGGTCAATTGCTGCAATTTGCTGAAAATTGTCCATAATAATGTCCCTAATCATCTAGTTTGAACAGTTATGTTTAAAACATTGTATCCGGAGTGCAACCAAACATGATTTAGACATTGTTTATGGAAAAGTGGTTATTTCAATTGCTGCAATTTGCTGAAAATTGTCCATAATGTCCCTAATCATCTAGTTTGAACAGTTATGTTTAAAACATTGTATCCGGAGTGCAACCAAACATGATTTTAGACCTTGTTTATGGAAAAGTGGTTATTTCTGTAGGTCAATTGCTGCAATTTGCTGAAAATTGTCCATAATAATGTCCCTAATCATCTAGTTTGAACAGTTATGTTTAAAACATTGTATCCGGAGTGCAACCAAACATGATTTAGACCTTGTTTATGGAAAAGTGGTTATTTCAATTGCTGCAATTTGCTGAAAATTGTCCATAATGTCCCTAATCATCTAGTTTGAACAGTTATGTTTAAAACATTGTATCCGGAGTCAACCAAACATGATTTTAGACCTTGTTTATGGAAAAGTGGTTATTTCTGTAGGTCAATTGCTGCAATTTGCTGAAAATTGTCCATAATAATGTCCCTAATCATCTAGTTTGAACAGTTATGTTTAAAACATTGTATCCGGAGTGCAACCAAACATGATTTTAGACCTTGTTTATGGAAAAGTGGTTATTTCTGTAGTTTGCTGCAATTGCTGCAATTTGCTGAAAATTGTCCATAATAATGTCCCTAATCATCTAGTTTGAACAGTTATGTTTAAAACATTGTATCCGGAGTGCAACCAAACATGATTTAGACATTGTTTATGGAAAAGTGGTTATTTCAATTGCTGCAATTTGCTGAAAATTGTCCATAATGTCCCTAATCATCTAGTTTGAACAGTTATGTTTAAAACATTGTATCCGGAGTCAACCAAACATGATTTTAGACCTTGTTTATGGAAAAGTGGTTATTTCTGTAGGTCAATTGCTGCAATTTGCTGAAAATTGTCCATAATAATGTCCCTAATCATCTAGTTTGAACAGTTATGTTTAAAACATTGTATCCGGAGTGCAACCAAACATGATTTAGACCTTGTTTATGGAAAAGTGGTTATTTCTGTAGGTCAATTGCTGCAATTTGCTGAAAATTGTCCATAATAATGTCCCTAATCATCTAGTTTGAACAGTTATGTTTAAAACATTGTATCCGGAGTGCAACCAAACATGATTTTAGACCTTGTTTATGGAAAAGTGGTTATTTCTGTAGGTCAATTGCTGCAATTTGCTGAAAATTGTCCATAATAATGTCCCTAATCATCTAGTTTGAACAGTTATGTTTAAAACATTGTATCCGGAGTGCAACCAAACATGATTTAGACATTGTTTATGGAAAAGTGGTTATTTCAATTGCTGCAATTTGCTGAAAATTGTCCATAATGTCCCTAATCATCTAGTTTGAACAGTTATGTTTAAAACATTGTATCCGGAGTGCAACCAAACATGATTTTAGACCTTGTTTATGGAAAAGTGGTTATTTCTGTAGGTCAATTGCTGCAATTTGCTGAAAATTGTCCATAATAATGTCCCTAATCATCTAGTTTGAACAGTTATGTTTAAAACATTGTATCCGGAGTGCAACCAAACATGATTTAGACATTGTTTATGGAAAAGTGGTTATTTCAATTGCTGCAATTTGCTGAAAATTGTCCATAATGTCCCTAATCATCTAGTTTGAACAGTTATGTTTAAAACATTGTATCCGGAGTGCAACCAAACATGATTTTAGACCTTGTTTATGGAAAAGTGGTTATTTCTGTAGGTCAATTGCTGCAATTTGCTGAAAATTGTCCATAATAATGTCCCTAATCATCTAGTTTGAACAGTTATGTTTAAAACATTGTATCCGGAGTGCAACCAAACATGATTTTAGACCTTGTTTATGGAAAAGTGGTTATTTCTGTAGGTCAATTGCTGCAATTTGCTGAAAATTGTCCATAATAATGTCCCTAATCATCTAGTTTGAACAGTTATGTTTAAAACATTGTATCCGGAGTGCAACCAAACATGATTTAGACCTTGTTTATGGAAAAGTGGTTATTTCTGTAGTTCAATTGCTGCAATTTGCTGAAAATTGTCCATAATAATGTCCCTAATCATCTAGTTTGAACAGTTATGTTTAAAACATTGTATCCGGAGTGCAACCAAACATGATTTAGACATTGTTTATGGAAAAGTGGTTATTTCAATTGCTGCAATTTGCTGAAAATTGTCCATAATGTCCCTAATCATCTAGTTTGAACAGTTATGTTTAAAACATTGTATCCGGAGTGCAACCAAACATGATTTTAGACCTTGTTTATGGAAAAGTGGTTATTTCTGTAGGTCAATTGCTGCAATTTGCTGAAAATTGTCCATAATAATGTCCCTAATCATCTAGTTTGAACAGTTATGTTTAAAACATTGTATCCGGAGTGCAACCAAACATGATTTTAGACCTTGTTTATGGAAAAGTGGTTATTTCTGTAGGTCAATTGCTGCAATTTGCTGAAAATTGTCCATAATAATGTCCCTAATCATCTAGTTTGAACAGTTATGTTTAAAACATTGTATCCGGAGTGCAACCAAACATGATTTAGACCTTGTTTATGGAAAAGTGGTTATTTCTGTAGTTCAATTGCTGCAATTTGCTGAAAATTGTCCATAATAATGTCCCTAATCATCTAGTTTGAACAGTTATGTTTAAAACATTGTATCCGGAGTGCAACCAAACATGATTTAGACCTTGTTTATGGAAAAGTGGTTATTTCTATTGCTGCAATTTGCTGAAAATTGTCCATAATGTCCCTAATCATCTAGTTTGAACAGTTATGTTTAAAACATTGTATCCGGAGTGCAACCAAACATGATTTTAGACCTTGTTTATGGAAAAGTGGTTATTTCTGTAGGTCAATTGCTGCAATTTGCTGAAAATTGTCCATAATAATGTCCCTAATCATCTAGTTTGAACAGTTATGTTTAAAACATTGTATCCGGAGTGCAACCAAACATGATTTTAGACCTTGTTTATGGAAAAGTGGTTATTTCTATTGCTGCAACTTGCTGAAAATTGTCCATAATGTCCCTAATCATCTAGTTTGAACAGTTATGTTTAAAACATTGTATCCGGAGTGCAACCAAACATGATTTTAGACCTTGTTTATGGAAAAGTGGTTATTTCTGTAGTTCAATTGCTGCAATTTGCTGAAAATTGTCCATAATAATGTCCCTAATCATCTAGTTTGAACAGTTATGTTTAAAACATTGTATCCGGAGTGCAACCAAACATGATTTTAGACCTTGTTTATGGAAAAGTGGTTATTTCTGTAGGACAATTGCTGCAATTTGCTGAAAATTGTCCATAATAATGTCCCTAATCATCTAGTTTGAACAGTTATGTTTAAAACATTGTATCCGGAGTGCAACCAAACATGATTTTAGACCTTGTTTATGGAAAAGTGGTTATTTCTGTAGGTCAATTGCTGCAATTTGCTGAAAATTGTCCATAATAATGTCCCTAATCATCTAGTTTGAACAGTTATGTTTAAAACATTTTATCCGGAGTGCAACCAAACATGATTTAGACCTTGTTTATGGAAAAGTGGTTATTTCTGTAGGTCAATTGCTGCAATTTGCTGAAAATTGTGCATAATAATGTCCCTAATCATCTAGTTTGAACAGTTATGTTTAAAACATTGTATCCGGAGTGCAACCAAACATGATTTTAGACCTTGTTTATGGAAAAGTGGTTATTTCTGTAGGTCAATTGCTGCAATTTGCTGAAAATTGTCCATAATAATGTCCCTAATCATCTAGTTTGAACAGTTATGTTTAAAACATTGTATCCGGAGTGCAACCAAACATGATTTTAGACCTTGTTTATGGAAAAGTGGTTATTTCTATTGCTGCAACTTGCTGAAAATTGTCCATAATGTCCCTAATCATCTAGTTTGAACAGTTATGTTTAAAACATTGTATCCGGAGTGCCACTAAACATGATTTTAGACCTTGTTTATGGAAAAGTGGTTATTTCTGTAGTTCAATTGCTGCAATTTGCTGAAAATTGTCCATAATAATGTCCCTAATCATCTAGTTTGAACAGTTATGTTTAAAACATTGTATCCGGAGTGCAACCAAACATGATTTAGACATTGTTTATGGAAAAGTGGTTATTTCAATTGCTGCAATTTGCTGAAAATTGTCCATAATGTCCCTAATCATCTAGTTTGAACAGTTATGTTTAAAACATTGTATCCGGAGTGCAACCAAACATGATTTTAGACCTTGTTTATGGAAAAGTGGTTATTTCTGTAGTTCAATTGCTGCAATTTGCTGAAAATTGTCCATAATAATGTCCCTAATCATCTAGTTTGAACAGTTATGTTTAAAACATTGTATCCGGAGTGCAACCAAACATGATTTAGACATTGTTTATGGAAAAGTGGTTATTTCAATTGCTGCAATTTGCTGAAAATTGTCCATAATGTCCCTAATCATCTAGTTTGAACAGTTATGTTTAAAACATTGTATCCGGAGTGCAACCAAACATGATTTTAGACCTTGTTTATGGAAAAGTGGTTATTTCTGTAGGTCAATTGCTGCAATTTGCTGAAAATTGTCCATAATGTCCCTGATCATCTAGTTTGAACAGTTATGTTTAAAACATTGTATCCGGAGTGCCACTAAACATGATTTTAGACCTTGTTTATGGAAAAGTGGTTATTTCTGTAGTTCAATTGCTGCAATTTGCTGAAAATTGTCCATAATAATGTCCCTAATCATCTAGTTTGAACAGTTATGTTTAAAACATTGTATCCGGAGTGCAACCAAACATGATTTAGACATTGTTTATGGAAAAGTGGTTATTTCAATTGCTGCAATTTCCTGAAAATTGTCCATAATGTCCCTAATCATCTAGTTTGAACAGTTATGTTTAAAACATTGTATCCGGAGTGCAACCAAACATGATTTTAGACCTTGTTTATGGAAAAGTGGTTATTTCTGTAGGTCAATTGCTGCAATTTGCTGAAAATTGTCCATAATAATGTCCCTAATCATCTAGTTTGAACAGTTATGTTTAAAACATTGTATTCGGAGTGCAACCAAACATGATTTTAGACCTTGTTTATGGAAAAGTGGTTATTTCTATAGCTGCAACTTGCTGAAAATTGTCCATAATGTCGCTAATCATCTAGTTTGAACAGTTATGTTTAAAACATTGTATCCGGAGTGCAACCAAACATGATTTTAGACCTTGTTTATGGAAAAGTGGTTATTTCTGTAGGTCAATTGCTGCAATATGCTGAAAATTGTCCATAATGTCCCTGATCATCTAGTTTGAACAGTTATGTTTAAAACATTGTATCCGGAGTCAACCAAACATGATTTTAGACCTTGTTTATGGAAAAGTGGTTATTTCTGTAGGTCAATTGCTGCAATTTGCTGAAAATTGTCCATAATAATGTCCCTAATCATCTAGTTTGAACAGTTATGTTTAAAACATTGTATCCGGAGTGCAACCAAACATGATTTAGACCTTGTTTATGGAAAAGTGGTTATTTCAATTGCTGCAATTTGCTGAAAATTGTCCATAATGTCCCTAATCATCTAGTTTGAACAGTTATGTTTAAAACATTGTATCCGGAGTGCAACCAAACATGATTTTAGACCTTGTTTATGGAAAAGTGGTTATTTCTGTAGTTCAATTGCTGCAATTTGCTGAAAATTGTCCATAATAATGTCCCTAATCATCTAGTTTGAACAGTTATGTTTAAAACATTGTATCCGGAGTGCAACCAAACATGATTTAGACATTGTTTATGGAAAAGTGGTTATTTCAATTGCTGCAATTTGCTGAAAATTGTCCATAATGTCCCTGATCATCTAGTTTGAACAGTTATGTTTAAAACATTGTATCCGGAGTGCAACCAAACATGATTTTAGACCTTGTTTATGGAAAAGTGGTTATTTCTGTAGGTCAATTGCTGCAATTTGCTGAAAATTGTCCATAATAATGTCCCTAATCATCTAGTTTGAACAGTTATGTTTAAAACATTGTATCCGGAGTGCAACCAAACATGATTTAGACCTTGTTTATGGAAAAGTGGTTATTTCTGTAGTTCAATTGCTGCAATTTGCTGAAAATTGTCCATAATAATGTCCCTAATCATCTAGTTTGAACAGTTATGTTTAAAACATTGTATCCGGAGTGCAACCAAACATGATTTTAGACCTTGTTTATGGAAAAGTGGTTATTTCTGTAGGACAATTGCTGCAATTTGCTGAAAATTGTCCATAATAATGTCCCTAATCATCTAGTTTGAACAGTTATGTTTAAAACATTGTATCCGGAGTGCAACCAAACATGATTTTAGACCTTGTTTATGGAAAAGTGGTTATTTCTGTAGGTCAATTGCTGCAATTTGCTGAAAATTGTCCATAATAATGTCCCTAATCATCTAGTTTGAACAGTTATGTTTAAAACATTGTATCCGGAGTGCAACCAAACATGATTTAGACCTTGTTTATGGAAAAGTGGTTATTTCTGTAGGTCAATTGCTGCAATTTGCTGAAAATTGTCCATAATAATGTCCCTAATCATCTAGTTTGAACAGTTATGTTTAAAACATTGTATCCGGAGTGCAACCAAACATGATTTTAGACCTTGTTTATGGAAAAGTGGTTATTTCTGTAGGTCAATTGCTGCAATTTGCTGAAAATTGTCCATAATAATGTCCCTAATCATCTAGTTTGAACAGTTATGTTTAAAACATTGTATCCGGAGTGCAACCAAACATGATTTAGACCTTGTTTATGGAAAAGTGGTTATTTCAATTGCTGCAATTTGCTGAAAATTGTCCATAATGTCCCTAATCATCTAGTTTGAACAGTTATGTTTAAAACATTGTATCCGGAGTGCCACTAAACATGATTTTAGACCTTGTTTATGGAAAAGTGGTTATTTCTGTAGTTCAATTGCTGCAATTTGCTGAAAATTGTCCATAATAATGTCCCTAATCATCTAGTTTGAACAGTTATGTTTAAAACATTGTATCCGGAGTGCAACCAAACATGATTTAGACATTGTTTATGGAAAAGTGGTTATTTCAATTGCTGCAATTTGCTGAAAATTGTCCATAATGTCCCTAATCATCTAGTTTGAACAGTTATGTTTAAAACATTGTATCCGGAGTGCAACCAAACATGATTTTAGACCTTGTTTATGGAAAAGTGGTTATTTCTGTAGGTCAATTGCTGCAATTTGCTGAAAATTGTCCATAATGTCCCTAATCATCTAGTTTGAACAGTTATGTTTAAAACATTGTATCCGGAGTGCAACCAAACATGATTTTAGACCTTGTTTATGGAAAAGTGGTTATTTCTGTAGTTCAATTGCTGCAATTTGCTGAAAATTGTCCATAATAATGTCCCTAATCATCTAGTTTGAACAGTTATGTTTAAAACATTGTATCCGGAGTGCAACCAAACATGATTTAGACCTTGTTTATGGAAAAGTGGTTATTTCAATTGCTGCAATTTGCTGAAAATTGTCCATAATGTCCCTAATCATCTAGTTTGAACAGTTATGTTTAAAACATTGTATCCGGAGTGCAACCAAACATGATTTTAGACCTTGTTTATGGAAAAGTGGTTATTTCTGTAGGTCAATTGCTGCAATTTGCTGAAAATTGTCCATAATAATGTCCCTAATCATCTAGTTTGAACAGTTATGTTTAAAACATTGTATCCGGAGTGCAACCAAACATGATTTTAGACCTTGTTTATGGAAAAGTGGTTATTTCTATAGCTGCAATTTGCTGAAAATTGTCCATAATGTCCCTAATCATCTAGTTTGAACAGTTATGTTTAAAACATTGTATCCGGAGTGCAACCAAACATGATTTTAGACCTTGTTTATGGAAAAGTGGTTATTTCTGTAGGTCAATTGCTGCAATTTGCTGAAAATTGTCCATAATGTCCCTAATCATCTAGTTTGAACAGTTATGTTTAAAACATTGTATCCGGAGTGCAACCAAACATGATTTTAGACCTTGTTTATGGAAAAGTGGTTATTTCTGTAGGTCAATTGCTGCAATTTGCTGAAAATTGTCCATAATAATGTCCCTAATCATCTAGTTTGAACAGTTATGTTTAAAACATTGTATCCGGAGTGCAACCAAACATGATTTAGACCTTGTTTATGGAAAAGTGGTTATTTCAATTGCTGCAATTTGCTGAAAATTGTCCATAATGTCCCTGATCATCTAGTTTGAACAGTTATGTTTAAAACATTGTATCCGGAGTGCACTAAACATGATTTTAGACCTTGTTTATGGAAAAGTGGTTATTTCTGTAGTTCAATTGCTGCAATTTGCTGAAAATTGTCCATAATAATGTCCCTAATCATCTAGTTTGAACAGTTATGTTTAAAACATTGTATCCGGAGTGCAACCAAACATGATTTAGACCTTGTTTATGGAAAAGTGGTTATTTCAATTGCTGCAATTTGCTGAAAATTGTCCATAATGTCCCTAATCATCTAGTTTGAACAGTTATGTTTAAAACATTGTATCCGGAGTGCAACCAAACATGATTTTAGACCTTGTTTATGGAAAAGTGGTTATTTCTGTAGGTCAATTGCTGCAATTTGCTGAAAATTGTCCATAATAATGTCCCTAATCATCTAGTTTGAACAGTTATGTTTAAAACATTGTATCCGGAGTGCAACCAAACATGATTTAGACATTGTTTATGGAAAAGTGGTTATTTCAATTGCTGCAATTTGCTGAAAATTGTCCATAATGTCCCTGATCATCTAGTTTGAACAGTTATGTTTAAAACATTGTATCCGGAGTGCAACCAAACATGATTTTAGACCTTGTTTATGGAAAAGTGGTTATTTCTGTAGTTCAATTGCTGCAATTTGCTGAAAATTGTCCATAATAATGTCCCTAATCATCTAGTTTGAACAGTTATGTTTAAAACATTGTATCCGGAGTGCAACCAAACATGATTTAGACATTGTTTATGGAAAAGTGGTTATTTCAATTGCTGCAATTTCCTAAATTGTCCATAATGTCCCTAATCATCTAGTTTGAACAGTTATGTTTAAAACATTGTATCCGGAGTGCAACCAAACATGATTTTAGACCTTGTTTATGGAAAAGTGGTTATTTCTGTAGGTCAATTGCTGCAATTTGCTGAAAATTGTCCATAATAATGTCCCTAATCATCTAGTTTGAACAGTTATGTTTAAAACATTGTATCCGGAGTGCAACCAAACATGATTTTAGACCTTGTTTATGGAAAAGTGGTTATTTCTGTAAGTCAATTGCTGCAATTTGCTGAAAATTGTCCATAATAATGTCCCTAATCATCTAGTTTGAACAGTTATGTTTAAAACATTGTATCCGGAGTGCAACCAAACATGATTTTAGACCTTGTTTATGGAAAAGTGGTTATTTCTGTAGTTCAATTGCTGCAATTTGCTGAAAATTGTCCATAATAATGTCCCTAATCATCTAGTTTGAACAGTTATGTTTAAAACATTGTATCCGGAGTGCAACCAAACATGATTTAGACCTTGTTTATGGAAAAGTGGTTATTTCTGTAGTTCAATTGCTGCAATTTGCTGAAAATTGTCCATAATGTCCCTTAATCATCTAGTTTGAACAGTTATGTTTAAAACATTGTATCCGGAGTGCAACCAAACATGATTTTAGACCTTGTTTATGGAAAAGTGGTTATTTCTGTAGGTCAATTGCTGCAATTTGCTGAAAATTGTCCATAATAATGTCCCTAATCATCTAGTTTGAACAGTTATGTTTAAAACATTGTATCCGGAGTGCAACCAAACATGATTTAGACCTTGTTTATGGAAAAGTGGTTATTTCTGTAGGTCAATTGCTGCAATTTGCTGAAAATTGTCCATAATAATGTCCCTAATCATCTAGTTTGAACAGTTATGTTTAAAACATTGTATCCGGAGTGCAACCAAACATTATTTTAGACCTTGTTTATGGAAAAGTGGTTATTTCTGTAGGTCAATTGCTGCAATTTGCTGAAAATTGTCCATAATAATGTCCCTAATCATCTAGTTTGAACAGTTATGTTTAAAACATTGTATCCGGAGTGCAATCAAATATGATTTTAGACCTTATTTATGGAAAAGTGGTTATTTCTGTAGTTCATTTGCTGCAATTTGCTTGAAAATTGTCCATAATAATGTCCCTAATCATCTAGTTTGAACAGTTATGTTTAAAACATTGTATCCGGAGTGCAACCAAACATGATTTTAGACCTTGTTTATGGAAAAGTGGTTATTTCTATTGCTGCAACTTGCTGAAAATTGTCCATATAATGTCCCTAATCATCTAGTTTGAACAGTTATGTTTAAAACATTGTATCCGGAGTGCAACCAAACATGATTTTAGACCTTGTTTATGGAAAAGTGGTTATTTCTGTAGGTCAATTGCTGCAATTTGCTGAAAATTGTCCATAATGTCCCTTAATCATCTAGTTTGAACAGTTATGTTTAAAACATTGTATCCGGAGTGCAACCAAACATGATTTAGACCTTGTTTATGGAAAAGTGGTTATTTCTGTAGTTCAATTGCTGCAATTTGCTGAAAATTGTCCATAATAATGTCCCTAATCATCTAGTTTGAACAGTTATGTTTAAAACATTGTATCCGGAGTGCAACCAAACATGATTTAGACATTGTTTATGGAAAAGTGGTTATTTCAATTGCTGCAATTTGCTGAAAATTGTCCATAATGTCCCTAATCATCTAGTTTGAACAGTTATGTTTAAAACATTGTATCCGGAGTCAACCAAACATGATTTTAGACCTTGTTTATGGAAAAGTGGTTATTTCTGTAGGTCAATTGCTGCAATTTGCTGAAAATTGTGCATAATAATGTCCCTAATCATCTAGTTTGAACAGTTATGTTTAAAACATTGTATCCGGAGTGCAACCAAACATGATTTTAGACCTTGTTTATGGAAAAGTGGTTATTTCTGTAGGTCAATTGCTGCAATTTGCTGAAAATTGTCCATAATAATGTCCCTAATCATCTAGTTTGAACAGTTATGTTTAAAACATTGTATCCGGAGTGCAACCAAACATGATTTTAGACCTTGTTTATGGAAAAGTGGTTATTTCTATTGCTGCAACTTGCTGAAAATTGTCCATAATGTCCCTAATCATCTAGTTTGAACAGTTATGTTTAAAACATTGTATCCGGAGTGCCACTAAACATGATTTTAGACCTTGTTTATGGAAAAGTGGTTATTTCTGTAGGTTCAATTGCTGCAATTTGCTGAAAATTGTCCATAATAATGTCCCTAATCATCTAGTTTGAACAGTTATGTTTAAAACATTGTATCCGGAGTGCAACCAAACATGATTTTAGACCTTGTTTATGGAAAAGTGGTTATTTCAATTGCTGCAATTTGCTGAAAATTGTCCATAATGTCCCTAATCATCTAGTTTGAACAGTTATGTTTAAAACATTGTATCCGGAGTGCAACCAAACATGATTTTAGACCTTGTTTATGGAAAAGTGGTTATTTCTGTAGGTCAATTGCTGCAATTTGCTGAAAATTGTCCATAATAATGTCCCTAATCATCTAGTTTGAACAGTTATGTTTAAAACATTGTATCCGGAGTGCAACCAAACATGATTTAGACATTGTTTATGGAAAAGTGGTTATTTCAATTGCTGCAATTTGCTGAAAATTGTCCATAATGTCCCTAATCATCTAGTTTGAACAGTTATGTTTAAAACATTGTATCCGGAGTGCAACCAAACATGATTTTAGACCTTGTTTATGGAAAAGTGGTTATTTCTGTAGGTCAATTGCTGCAATTTGCTGAAAATTGTCCATAATAATGTCCCTAATCATCTAGTTTGAACAGTTATGTTTAAAACATTGTATCCGGAGTGCAACCAAACATGATTTTAGACCTTGTTTATGGAAAAGTGGTTATTTCTGTAGGTCAATTGCTGCAATTTGCTGAAAATTGTCCATAATAATGTCCCTAATCATCTAGTTTGAACAGTTATGTTTAAAACATTGTATCCGGAGTGCAACCAAACATGATTTAGACCTTGTTTATGGAAAAGTGGTTATTTCTGTAGTTCAATTGCTGCAATTTGCTGAAAATTGTCCATAATAATGTCCCTAATCATCTAGTTTGAACAGTTATGTTTAAAACATTGTATCCGGAGTGCAACCAAACATGATTTTAGACCTTGTTTATGGAAAAGTGGTTATTTCTGTAGGTCAATTGCTGCAATTTGCTGAAAATTGTCCATAATAATGTCCCTAATCATCTAGTTTGAACAGTTATGTTTAAAACATTGTATCCGGAGTGCAACCAAACATGATTTTAGACCTTGTTTATGGAAAAGTGGTTATTTCTGTAGTTCAATTGCTGCAATTTGCTGAAAATTGTCCATAATAATGTCCCTAATCATCTAGTTTGAACAGTTATGTTTAAAACATTGTATCCGGAGTGCAACCAAACATGATTTTAGACCTTGTTTATGGAAAAGTGGTTATTTCTGTAGGTCAATTGCTGCAATTTGCTGAAAATTGTCCATAATAATGTCCCTAATCATCTAGTTTGAACAGTTATGTTTAAAACATTGTATCCGGAGTGCAACCAAACATGATTTAGACCTTGTTTATGGAAAAGTGGTTATTTCTGTAGTTCAATTGCTGCAATTTGCTGAAAATTGTCCATAATAATGTCCCTAATCATCTAGTTTGAACAGTTATGTTTAAAACATTGTATCCGGAGTGCAACCAAACATGATTTTAGACCTTGTTTATGGAAAAGTGGTTATTTCTGTAGGTCAATTGCTGCAATTTGCTGAAAATTGTCCATAATAATGTCCCTAATCATCTAGTTTGAACAGTTATGTTTAAAACATTGTATCCGGAGTGCAACCAAACATGATTTTAGACCTTGTTTATGGAAAAGTGGTTATTTCTGTAGGACAATTGCTGCAATTTGCTGAAAATTGTCCATAATAATGTCCCTAATCATCTAGTTTGAACAGTTATGTTTAAAACATTGTATCCGGAGTGCAACCAAACATGATTTTAGACCTTGTTTATGGAAAAGTGGTTATTTCTGTAGGTCAATTGCTGCAATTTGCTGAAAATTGTCCATAATAATGTCCCTAATCATCTAGTTTGAACAGTTATGTTTAAAACATTGTATCCGGAGTGCAACCAAACATGATTTAGACCTTGTTTATGGAAAAGTGGTTATTTCTGTAGGTCAATTGCTGCAATTTGCTGAAAATTGTCCATAATAATGTCCCTAATCATCTAGTTTGAACAGTTATGTTTAAAACATTGTATCCGGAGTGCAACCAAACATGATTTTAGACCTTGTTTATGGAAAAGTGGTTATTTCTATTGCTGCAACTTGCTGAAAATTGTCCATAATGTCCCTAATCATCTAGTTTGAACAGTTATGTTTAAAACATTGTATCCGGAGTGCCACTAAACATGATTTTAGACCTTGTTTATGGAAAAGTGGTTATTTCTGTAGTTCAATTGCTGCAATTTGCTGAAAATTGTCCATAATAATGTCCCTAATCATCTAGTTTGAACAGTTATGTTTAAAACATTGTATCCGGAGTGCAACCAAACATGATTTAGACATTGTTTATGGAAAAGTGGTTATTTCAATTGCTGCAATTTGCTGAAAATTGTCCATAATGTCCCTAATCATCTAGTTTGAACAGTTATGTTTAAAACATTGTATCCGGAGTGCAACCAAACATGATTTTAGACCTTGTTTATGGAAAAGTGGTTATTTCTGTAGGTCAATTGCTGCAATTTGCTGAAAATTGTCCATAATAATGTCCCTAATCATCTAGTTTGAACAGTTATGTTTAAAACATTGTATCCGGAGTGCAACCAAACATGATTTTAGACCTTGTTTATGGAAAAGTGGTTATTTCTGTAGGTCAATTGCTGCAATTTGCTGAAAATTGTCCATAATAATGTCCCTAATCATCTAGTTTGAACAGTTATGTTTAAAACATTGTATCCGGAGTGCAACCAAACATGATTTTAGACCTTGTTTATGGAAAAGTGGTTATTTCTGTATCAATTGCTGCAATTTGCTGAAAATTGTCCATAATGTCCCTAATCATCTAGTTTGAACAGTTATGTTTAAAACATTGTATCCGGAGTGCAACCAAACATGATTTTAGACCTTGTTTATGGAAAAGTGGTTATTTCTGTAGGTCAATTGCTGCAATTTGCTGAAAATTGTCCATAATAATGTCCCTAATCATCTAGTTTGAACAGTTATGTTTAAAACATTGTATCCGGAGTGCAACCAAACATGATTTTAGACCTTGTTTATGGAAAAGTGGTTATTTCTGTAGTTCAATTGCTGCAATTTGCTGAAAATTGTCCATAATAATGTCCCTAATCATCTAGTTTGAACAGTTATGTTTAAAACATTGTATCCGGAGTGCAACCAAACATGATTTAGACATTGTTTATGGAAAAGTGGTTATTTCAATTGCTGCAATTTGCTGAAAATTGTCCATAATAATGTCCCTAATCATCTAGTTTGAACAGTTATGTTTAAAACATTGTATCCGGAGTGCAACCAAACATGATTTAGACATTGTTTATGGAAAAGTGGTTATTTCAATTGCTGCAATTTGCTGAAAATTGTCCATAATGTCCCTAATCATCTAGTTTGAACAGTTATGTTTAAAACATTGTATCCGGAGTGCAACCAAACATGATTTTAGACCTTGTTTATGGAAAAGTGGTTATTTCTGTAGGTCAATTGCTGCAATTTGCTGAAAATTGTCCATAATGTCCCTAATCATCTAGTTTGAACAGTTATGTTTAAAACATTGTATCCGGAGTGCAACCAAACATGATTTTAGACCTTGTTTATGGAAAAGTGGTTATTTCTGTAGTTCAATTGCTGCAATTTGCTGAAAATTGTCCATAATAATGTCCCTAATCATCTAGTTTGAACAGTTATGTTTAAAACATTGTATCCGGAGTGCAACCAAACATGATTTAGACATTGTTTATGGAAAAGTGGTTATTTCAATTGCTGCAATTTGCTGAAAATTGTCCATAATGTCCCTGATCATCTAGTTTGAACAGTTATGTTTAAAACATTGTATCCGGAGTGCAACCAAACATGATTTTAGACCTTGTTTATGGAAAAGTGGTTATTTCTGTAGTTCAATTGCTGCAATTTGCTGAAAATTGTCCATAATAATGTCCCTAATCATCTAGTTTGAACAGTTATGTTTAAAACATTGTATCCGGAGTGCAACCAAACATGATT
The DNA here is from genome assembly GCF_045791955.1 of Oncorhynchus clarkii lewisi. Taxonomy (NCBI): domain Eukaryota; kingdom Metazoa; phylum Chordata; class Actinopteri; order Salmoniformes; family Salmonidae; genus Oncorhynchus; species Oncorhynchus clarkii. The sequence goes on along the minus strand of NW_027258232.1, from coordinate 12,270 downwards.
TAGACATTGTTTATGGAAAAGTGGTTATTTCAATTGCTGCAATTTGCTGAAAATTGTCCATAATGTCCCTAATCATCTAGTTTGAACAGTTATGTTTAAAACATTGTATCCGGAGTGCAACCAAACATGATTTTAGACCTTGTTTATGGAAAAGTGGTTATTTCTGTAGGTCAATTGCTGCAATTTGCTGAAAATTGTCCATAATGTCCCTAATCATCTAGTTTGAACAGTTATGTTTAAAACATTGTATCCGGAGTGCCACTAAACATGATTTTAGACCTTGTTTATGGAAAAGTGGTTATTTCTGTAGTTCAATTGCTGCAATTTGCTGAAAATTGTCCATAATAATGTCCCTAATCATCTAGTTTGAACAGTTATGTTTAAAACATTGTATCCGGAGTGCAACCAAACATGATTTTAGACCTTGTTTATGGAAAAGTGGTTATTTCTATAGCTGCAACTTGCTGAAAATTGTCCATAATGTCCCTAATCATCTAGTTTGAACAGTTATGTTTAAAACATTGTATCCGGAGTGCAACCAAACATGATTTTAGACCTTGTTTATGGAAAAGTGGTTATTTCTGTAGGTCAATTGCTGCAATTTGCTGAAAATTGTCCATAATAATGTCCCTAATCATCTAGTTTGAACAGTTATGTTTAAAACATTGTATCCGGAGTGCAACCAAACATGATTTAGACCTTGTTTATGGAAAAGTGGTTATTTCAATTTGCAATTTGCTGAAAATTGTCCATAATGTCCCTGATCATCTAGTTTGAACAGTTATGTTTAAAACATTGTATCCGGAGTGCCACTAAACATGATTTTAGACCTTGTTTATGGAAAAGTGGTTATTTCTGTAGTTCAATTGCTGCAATTTGCTGAAAATTGTCCATAATAATGTCCCTAATCATCTAGTTTGAACAGTTATGTTTAAAACATTGTATCCGGAGTGCAACCAAACATGATTTAGACATTGTTTATGGAAAAGTGGTTATTTCAATTGCTGCAATTTCCTGAAAATTGTCCATAATGTCCCTAATCATCTAGTTTGAACAGTTATGTTTAAAACATTGTATCCGGAGTCAACCAAACATGATTTTAGACCTTGTTTATGGAAAAGTGGTTATTTCTGTAGGTCAATTGCTGCAATTTGCTGAAAATTGTCCATAATAATGTCCCTAATCATCTAGTTTGAACAGTTATGTTTAAAACATTGTATCCGGAGTGCAACCAAACATGATTTAGACATTGTTTATGGAAAAGTGGTTATTTCAATTGCTGCAATTTGCTGAAAATTGTCCATAATGTCCCTGATCATCTAGTTTGAACAGTTATGTTTAAAACATTGTATCCGGAGTGCACTAAACATGATTTTAGACCTTGTTTATGGAAAAGTGGTTATTTCTGTAGTTCAATTGCTGCAATTTGCTGAAAATTGTCCATAATAATGTCCCTAATCATCTAGTTTGAACAGTTATGTTTAAAACATTGTATCCGGAGTGCAACCAAACATGATTTAGACCTTGTTTATGGAAAAGTGGTTATTTCTGTAGGTCAATTGCTGCAATTTGCTGAAAATTGTCCATAATGTCCCTAATCATCTAGTTTGAACAGTTATGTTTAAAACATTGTATCCGGAGTGCAACCAAACATGATTTTAGACCTTGTTTATGGAAAAGTGGTTATTTCTGTAGGTCAATTGCTGCAATTTGCTGAAAATTGTCCATAATGTCCCTGATCATCTAGTTTGAACAGTTATGTTTAAAACATTGTATCCGGAGTGCCACTAAACATGATTTTAGACCTTGTTTATGGAAAAGTGGTTATTTCTGTAGTTCAATTGCTGCAATTTGCTGAAAATTGTCCATAATAATGTCCCTAATCATCTAGTTTGAACAGTTATGTTTAAAACATTGTATCCGGAGTGCAACCAAACATGATTTAGACATTGTTTATGGAAAAGTGGTTATTTCAATTGCTGCAATTTGCTGAAAATTGTCCATAATGTCCCTAATCATCTAGTTTGAACAGTTATGTTTAAAACATTGTATCCGGAGTGCAACCAAACATGATTTTAGACCTTGTTTATGGAAAAGTGGTTATTTCTGTAGGTCAATTGCTGCAATTTGCTGAAAATTGTCCATAATAATGTCCCTAATCATCTAGTTTGAACAGTTATGTTTAAAACATTGTATCCGGAGTGCAACCAAACATGATTTTAGACCTTGTTTATGGAAAAGTGGTTATTTCTATAGCTGCAACTTGCTGAAAATTGTCCATAATGTCGCTAATCATTTAGTTTGAACAGTTATGTTTAAAACATTGTATCCGGAGTGCAACCAAACATGATTTTAGACCTTGTTTATGGAAAAGTGGTTATTTCTGTAGGTCAATTGCTGCAATTTGCTGAAAATTGTCCATAATAATGTCCCTAATCATCTAGTTTGAACAGTTATGTTTAAAACATTGTATCCGGAGTGCAACCAAACATGATTTAGACATTGTTTATGGAAAAGTGGTTATTTCAATTGCTGCAATTTGCTGAAAATTGTCCATAATAATGTCCCTAATCATCTAGTTTGAACAGTTATGTTTAAAACATTGTATCCGGAGTGCAACCAAACATGATTTAGACCTTGTTTATGGAAAAGTGGTTATTTCAATTGCTGCAATTTGCTGAAAATTGTCCATAATGTCCCTGATCATCTAGTTTGAACAGTTATGTTTAAAACATTGTATCCGGAGTGCCACTAAACATGATTTTAGACCTTGTTTATGGAAAAGTGGTTATTTCTGTAGTTCAATTGCTGCAATTTGCTGAAAATTGTCCATAATAATGTCCCTAATCATCTAGTTTGAACAGTTATGTTTAAAACATTGTATCCGGAGTGCAACCAAACATGATTTAGACATTGTTTATGGAAAAGTGGTTATTTCAATTGCTGCAATTTCCTGAAAATTGTCCATAATGTCCCTAATCATCTAGTTTGAACAGTTATGTTTAAAACATTGTATCCGGAGTCAACCAAACATGATTTTAGACCTTGTTTATGGAAAAGTGGTTATTTCTGTAGGTCAATTGCTGCAATTTGCTGAAAATTGTCCATAATAATGTCCCTAATCATCTAGTTTGAACAGTTATGTTTAAAACATTGTATCCGGAGTGCAACCAAACATGATTTAGACCTTGTTTATGGAAAAGTGGTTATTTCTGTAGTTCAATTGCTGCAATTTGCTGAAAATTGTCCATAATAATGTCCCTAATCATCTAGTTTGAACAGTTATGTTTAAAACATTGTATCCGGAGTGCAACCAAACATGATTTTAGACCTTGTTTATGGAAAAGTGGTTATTTCTGTAGGTCAATTGCTGCAATTTGCTGAAAATTGTCCATAATAATGTCCCTAATCATCTAGTTTGAACAGTTATGTTTAAAACATTGTATCCGGAGTGCAACCAAACATGATTTTAGACCTTGTTTATGGAAAAGTGGTTATTTCTGTAGGTCAATTGCTGCAATTTGCTGAAAATTGTCCATAATAATGTCCCTAATCATCTAGTTTGAACAGTTATGTTTAAAACATTGTATCCGGAGTGCAACCAAACATGATTTTAGACCTTGTTTATGGAAAAGTGGTTATTTCATTTGCTGCAACTTGCTGAAAATTGTCCATCATGTCCCTAATCATCTAGTTTGAACAGTTATGTTTAAAACATTGTATCCGGAGTGCAACCAAACATGATTTTAGACCTTGTTTATGGAAAAGTGGTTATTTCTGTAGGTCAATTGCTGCAATTTGCTGAAAATTGTCCATAATAATGTCCCTAATCATCTAGTTTGAACAGTTATGTTTAAAACATTGTATCCGGAGTGCAACCAAACATGATTTTAGACCTTGTTTATGGAAAAGTGGTTACTTCTGTAGGTCAATTGCTGCAATTTGCTGAAAATTGTCCATAATAATGTCCCTAATCATCTAGTTTGAACAGTTGTGTTTAAAACATTGTATCCGGAGTGCAACCAAACATGATTTTAGACCTTGTTTATGGAAAAGTGGTTATTTCTGTAGGTCAATTGCTGCAATTTGCTGAAAATTGTCCATAATAATGTCCCTAATCATCTAGTTTGAACAGTTATGTTTAAAACATTGTATCCGGAGTGCAACCAAACATGATTTAGACCTTGTTTATGGAAAAGTGGTTATTTCTGTAGTTCAATTGCTGCAATTTGCTGAAAATTGTCCATAACAATGTCCCTAATCATCTAGTTTGAACAGTTATGTTTAAAACATTGTATCCGGAGTGCAACCAAACATGATTTTAGACCTTGTTTATGGAAAAGTGGTTACTTCTGTAGGTCAATTGCTGCAATTTGCTGAAAATTGTCCATAATAATGTCCCTAATCATCTAGTTTGAACAGTTATGTTTAAAACATTGTATCCGGAGTGCAACCAAACATGATTTAGACCTTGTTTATGGAAAAGTGGTTATTTCTGTAGTTCAATTGCTGCAATTTGCTGAAAATTGTCCATAATAATGTCCCTAATCATCTAGTTTGAACAGTTATGTTTAAAACATTGTATCCGGAGTGCAACCAAACATGATTTTAGACCTTGTTTATGGAAAAGTGGTTATTTCTGTAGGTCAATTGCTGCAATTTGCTGAAAATTGTCCAATTTGCTGAAAATTGTCCATAATAATGTCCCTAATCATCTAGTTTGAACAGTTATGTTTAAAACATTGTATCCGGAGTGCAACCAAACATGATTTTAGACCTTGTTTATGGAAAAGTGGTTATTTCATTTGCTGCAATTTGCTGAAAATTGTCCATCATGTCCCTAATCATCTAGTTTGAACAGTTATGTTTAAAACATTGTATCCGGAGTGCAACCAAACATGATTTTAGACCTTGTTTATGGAAAAGTGGTTATTTCTGTAGGTCAATTGCTGCAATTTGCTGAAAATTGTCCATAATAATGTCCCTAATCATCTAGTTTGAACAGTTATGTTTAAAACATTGTATCCGGAGTGCAACCAAACATGATTTTAGACCTTGTTTATGGAAAAGTGGTTATTTCTGTAGGTCAATTGCTGCAATTTGCTGAAAATTGTCCATAATAATGTCCCTAATCATCTAGTTTGAACAGTTATGTTTAAAACATTGTATCCGGAGTGCAACCAAACATGATTTTAGACCTTGTTTATGGAAAAGTGGTTATTTCTGTAGGTCAATTGCTGCAATTTGCTGAAAATTGTCCATAATAATGTCCCTAATCATCTAGTTTGAACAGTTATGTTTAAAACATTGTATCCGGAGTGCAACCAAACATGATTTTAGACCTTGTTTATGGAAAAGTGGTTATTTCATTTGCTGCAATTTGCTGAAAATTGTCCATAATGTCCCTAATCATCTAGTTTGAACAGTTATGTTTAAAACATTGTATCCGGAGTGCAACCAAACATGATTTTAGACCTTGTTTATGGAAAAGTGGTTATTCTGTAGGTCAATTGCTGCAATTTGCTGAAAATTGTCCATAATAATGTCCCTAATCATCTAGTTTGAACAGTTATGTTTAAAACATTGTATCCGGAGTGCAACCAAACATGATTTTAGACCTTGTTTATGGAAAAGTGGTTATTTCTGTAGGTCAATTGCTGCAATTTGCTGAAAATTGTCCATAATAATGTCCCTAATCATCTAGTTTGAACAGTTATGTTTAAAACATTGTATCCGGAGTGCAACCAAACATGATTTAGACCTTGTTTATGGAAAAGTGGTTATTTCTGTAGTTCAATTGCTGCAATTTGCTGAAAATTGTCCATAACAATGTCCCTAATCATCTAGTTTGAACAGTTATGTTTAAAACATTGTATCCGGAGTGCAACCAAACATGATTTTAGACCTTGTTTATGGAAAAGTGGTTACTTCTGTAGGTCAATTGCTGCAATTTGCTGAAAATTGTCCATAATAATGTCCCTAATCATCTAGTTTGAACAGTTATGTTTAAAACATTGTATCCGGAGTGCAACCAAACATGATTTAGACCTTGTTTATGGAAAAGTGGTTATTTCTGTAGTTCAATTGCTGCAATTTGCTGAAAATTGTCCATAATAATGTCCCTAATCATCTAGTTTGAACAGTTATGTTTAAAACATTGTATCCGGAGTGCAACCAAACATGATTTTAGACCTTGTTTATGGAAAAGTGGTTATTTCTGTAGGTCAATTGCTGCAATTTGCTGAAAATTGTCCATAATAATGTCCCTAATCATCTAGTTTGAACAGTTATGTTTAAAACATTGTATCCGGAGTGCAACCAAACATGATTTTAGACCTTGTTTATGGAAAAGTGGTTATTTCTGTAGTTCAATTGCTGCAATTTGCTGAAAATTATCCATAATAATGTCCCTAATCATCTAGTTTGAACAGTTATGTTTAAAACATTGTATCCGGAGTGCAACCAAACATGATTTAGACCTTGTTTATGGAAAAGTGGTTATTTCTGTAGTTCAATTGCTGCAATTTGCTGAAAATTGTCCATAATAATGTCCCTAATCATCTAGTTTGAACAGTTATGTTTAAAACATTGTATCCGGAGTGCAACCAAACATGATTTTGGACCTTGTTTATGGAAAAGTGGTTATTTCTGTAGTTCAATTGCTGCAATTTGCTGAAAATTGTCCATAATAATGTCCCTAATCATCTAGTTTGAACAGTTATGTTTAAAACATTGTATCCGGAGTGCAACCAAACATGATTTTAGACCTTGTTTATGGAAAAGTGGTTATTTCTATTGCTGCAATTTGCTGAAAATTGTCCATAATGTCCCTAATCATCTAGTTTGAACAGTTATGTTTAAAACATTGTATCCGGAGTGCAACCAAACATGATTTTAGACCTTGTTTATGGAAAAGTGGTTATTTCTGTAGGTCAATTGCTGCAATTTGCTGAAAATTGTCCATAATAATGTCCCTTAATCATCTCGTTTGAACAGTTATGTTTAAAACATTGTATCCGGAGTGCAACCAAACATGATTTTAGACCTTGTTTATGGAAAAGTGGTTATTTCTGTAGTTCAATTGCTGCAATTTGCTGAAAATTGTCCATAATAATGTCCCTAATCATCTAGTTTGAACAGTTATGTTTAAAACATTGTATCCGGAGTGCAACCAAACATGATTTTAGACCTTGTTTATGGAAAAGTGGTTATTTCTGTAGGTCAATTGCTGCAATTTGCTGAAAATTGTCCATAATAATGTCCCTAATCATCTAGTTTGAACAGTTATGTTTAAAACATTGTATCCGGAGTGCAACCAAACATGATTTTAGACCTTGTTTATGGAAAAGTGGTTATTTCTGTAGTTCAATTGCTGCAATTTGCTGAAAATTGTCCATAATAATGTCCCTAATCATCTAGTTTGAACAGTTATGTTTAAAACATTGTATCCGGAGTGCAACCAAACATGATTTAGACCTTGTTTATGGAAAAGTGGTTATTTCTGTAGTTCAATTGCTGCAATTTGCTGAAAATTGTCCATAATAATGTCCCTAATCATCTAGTTTGAACAGTTATGTTTAAAACATTGTATCCGGAGTGCAACCAAACATGATTTTAGACCTTGTTTATGGAAAAGTGGTTATTTCTGTAGTTCAATTGCTGCAATTTGCTGAAAATTGTCCATAATAATGTCCCTAATCATCTAGTTTGAACAGTTATGTTTAAAACATTGTATCCGGAGTGCAACCAAACATGATTTTAGACCTTGTTTATGGAAAAGTGGTTATTTCTATTGCTGCAATTTGCTGAAAATTGTCCATAATGTCCCTAATCATCTAGTTTGAACAGTTATGTTTAAAACATTGTATCCGGAGTGCAACCAAACATGATTTTAGACCTTGTTTATGGAAAAGTGGTTATTTCTGTAGTTCAATTGCTGCAATTTGCTGAAAATTGTCCATAATAATGTCCCTAATCATCTAGTTTGAACAGTTATGTTTAAAACATTGTATCCGGAGTGCAACCAAACATGATTTTAGACCTTGTTTATGGAAAAGTGGTTATTTCTGTAGGTCAATTGCTGCAATTTGCTGAAAATTGTCCATAATAATGTCCCTAATCATCTAGTTTGAACAGTTATGTTTAAAACATTGTATCCGGAGTGCAACCAAACATGATTTTAGACCTTGTTTATGGAAAAGTGGTTATTTCTGTAGGTCAATTGCTGCAATTTGCTGAAAATTGTCCATAATAATGTCCCTAATCATCTAGTTTGAACAGTTATGTTTAAAACATTGTATCCGGAGTGCAACCAAACATGATTTTAGACCTTGTTTATGGAAAAGTGGTTATTTCTGTAGTTCAATTGCTGCAATTTGCTGAAAATTGTCCATAATAATGTCCCTAATCATCTAGTTTGAACAGTTATGTTTAAAACATTGTATCCGGAGTGCAACCAAACATGATTTTAGACCTTGTTTATGGAAAAGTGGTTATTTCTGTAGGTCAATTGCTGCAATTTGCTGAAAATTGTCCATAATAATGTCCCTAATCATCTAGTTTGAACAGTTATGTTTAAAACATTGTATCCGGAGTGCAACCAAACATGATTTTAGACCTTGTTTATGGAAAAGTGGTTATTTCTGTAGGTCAATTGCTGCAATTTGCTGAAAATTGTCCATAATAATGTCCCTAATCATCTAGTTTGAACAGTTATGTTTAAAACATTGTATCCGGAGTGCAACCAAACATGATTTTAGACCTTGTTTATGGAAAAGTGGTTATTTCTGTAGTTCAATTGCTGCAATTTGCTGAAAATTGTCCATAATAATGTCCCTAATCATCTAGTTTGAACAGTTATGTTTAAAACATTGTATCCGGAGTGCAACCAAACATGATTTTAGACCTTGTTTATGGAAAAGTGGTTATTTCTGTAGTTCAATTGCTGCAATTTGCTGAAAATTGTCCATAATAATGTCCCTAATCATCTAGTTTGAACAGTTATGTTTAAAACATTGTATCCGGAGTGCAACCAAACATGATTTTAGACCTTGTTTATGGAAAAGTGGTTATTTCTGTAGTTCAATTGCTGCAATTTGCTGAAAATTGTCCATAATAATGTCCCTAATCATCTAGTTTGAACAGTTATGTTTAAAACATTGTATCCGGAGTGCAACCAAACATGATTTTAGACCTTGTTTATGGAAAAGTGGTTATTTCTGTAGGTCAATTGCTGCAATTTGCTGAAAATTGTCCATAATAATGTCCCTTAATCATCTAGTTTGAACAGTTATGTTTAAAACATTGTATCCGGAGTGCAACCAAACATGATTTTAGACCTTGTTTATGGAAAAGTGGTTATTTCTGTAGGTCAATTGCTGCAATTTGCTGAAAATTGTCCATAATAATGTCCCTAATCATCTAGTTTGAACAGTTATGTTTAAAACATTGTATCCGGAGTGCAACCAAACATGATTTTAGACCTTGTTTATGGAAAAGTGGTTATTTCTGTAGGTCAATTGCTGCAATTTGCTGAAAATTGTCCATAATAATGTCCCTTAATCATCTAGTTTGAACAGTTATGTTTAAAACATTGTATCCGGAGTGCAACCAAACATGATTTTAGACCTTGTTTATGGAAAAGTGGTTATTTCTGTAGGTCAATTGCTGCAATTTGCTGAAAATTGTCCATAATAATGTCCCTAATCATCTAGTTTGAACAGTTATGTTTAAAACATTGTATCCGGAGTGCAACCAAACATGATTTTAGACCTTGTTTATGGAAAAGTGGTTATTTCTGTAGGTCAATTGCTGCAATTTGCTGAAAATTGTCCATAATAATGTCCCTAATCATCTAGTTTGAACAGTTATGTTTAAAACATTGTATCCGGAGTGCAACCAAACATGATTTTAGACCTTGTTTATGGAAAAGTGGTTATTTCTGTAGTTCAATTGCTGCAATTTGCTGAAAATTGTCCATAATAATGTCCCTAATCATCTAGTTTGAACAGTTATGTTTAAAACATTGTATCCGGAGTGCAACCAAACATGATTTTAGACCTTGTTTATGGAAAAGTGGTTATTTCTGTAGGTCAATTGCTGCAATTTGCTGAAAATTGTCCATAATAATGTCCCTAATCATCTAGTTTGAACAGTTATGTTTAAAACATTGTATCCGGAGTGCAACCAAACATGATTTTAGACCTTGTTTATGGAAAAGTGGTTATTTCTGTAGTTCAATTGCTGCAATTTGCTGAAAATTGTCCATAATAATGTCCCTAATCATCTAGTTTGAACAGTTATGTTTAAAACATTGTATCCGGAGTGCAACCAAACATGATTTTAGACCTTGTTTATGGAAAAGTGGGTATTTCTATTGCTGCAATTTGCTGAAAATTGTCCATAATGTCCCTAATCATCTAGTTTGAACAGTTATGTTTAAAACATCGTATCCGGAGTGCAACCAAACATGATTTTAGACCTTGTTTATGGAAAAGTGGTTATTTCTGTAGGTCAATTGCTGCAATTTGCTGAAAATTGTCCATAATAATGTCCCTTAATCATCTAGTTTGAACAGTTATGTTTAAAACATTGTATCCGGAGTGCAACCAAACTTGATTTTAGACCTTGTTTATGGAAAAGTGGTTATTTCTGTAGTTCAATTGCTGCAATTTGCTGAAAATTGTCCATAATAATGTCCCTAATCATCTAGTTTGAACAGTTATGTTTAAAACATTGTATCCGGAGTGCAACCAAACATGATTTTAGACCTTGTTTATGGAAAAGTGGTTATTTCTGTAGGTCAATTGCTGCAATTTGCTGAAAATTGTCCATAATAATGTCCCTAATCATCTAGTTTGAACAGTTATGTTTAAAACATTGTATCCGGAGTGCAACCAAACATGATTTTAGACCTTGTTTATGGAAAAGTGGTTATTTCTGTAGGTCAATTGCTGCAATTTGCTGAAAATTGTCCATAATGTCCCTAATCATCTAGTTTGAACAGTTATGTTTAAAACATTGTATCCGGAGTGCAACCAAACATGATTTTAGACCTTGTTTATGGAAAAGTGGTTATTTCTGTAGGTCAATTGCTGCAATTTGCTGAAAATTGTCCATAATAATGTCCCTAATCATCTAGTTTGAACAGTTATGTTTAAAACATTGTATCCGGAGTGCAACCAAACATGATTTTAGACCTTGTTTATGGAAAAGTGGTTATTTCTGTAGGTCAATTGCTGCAATTTGCTGAAAATTGTCCATAATAATGTCCCTAATCATCTAGTTTGAACAGTTATGTTTAAAACATTGTATCCGGAGTGCAACCAAACATGATTTTAGACCTTGTTTATGGAAAAGTGGTTATTTCTGTAGGTCAATTGCTGCAATTTGCTGAAAATTGTCCATAATAATGTCCCTAATCATCTAGTTTGAACAGTTATGTTTAAAACATTGTATCCGGAGTGCAACCAAACATGATTTTAGACCTTGTTTATGGAAAAGTGGTTATTTCTGTAGTTCAATTGCTGCAATTTGCTGAAAATTGTCCATAATATTGTCCCTAATCATCTAGTTTGAACAGTTATGTTTAAAACATTGTATCCGGAGTGCAACCAAACATGATTTTAGACCTTGTTTATGGAAAAGTGGTTATTTCTGTAGGTCAATTGCTGCAATTTGCTGAAAATTGTCCATAATAATGTCCCTAATCATCTAGTTTGAACAGTTATGTTTAAAACATTGTATCCGGAGTGCAACCAAACATGATTTTAGACCTTGTTTATGGAAAAGTGGTTATTTCTGTAGGTCAATTGCTGCAATTTGCTGAAAATTGTCCATAATAATGTCCCTAATCATCTAGTTTGAACAGTTATGTTTAAAACATTGTATCCGGAGTGCAACCAAACATGATTTTAGACCTTGTTTATGGAAAAGTGGTTATTTCTGTAGTTCAATTGCTGCAATTTGCTGAAAATTGTCCATAATGTCCCTAATCATCTAGTTTGAACAGTTATGTTTAAAACATTGTATCCGGAGTGCAACCAAACATGATTTTAGACCTTGTTTATGGAAAAGTGGTTATTTCTGTAGGTCAATTGCTGCAATTTGCTGAAAATTGTCCATAATAATGTCCCTAATCATCTAGTTTGAACAGTTATGTTTAAAACATTGTATCCGGAGTGCAACCAAACATGATTTTAGACCTTGTTTATGGAAAAGTGGTTATTTCTGTAGGTCAATTGCTGCAATTTGCTGAAAATTGTCCATAAT
>NW_027258230.1:0-92414 GCF_045791955.1 Oncorhynchus clarkii lewisi | reverse complement strand
GGCCTGCTCTTAAAACCTGGCCTGGCCTGCTCTTAAAACCTGGCCTGGCCTGCTCTTAAACCCTGGCCTGGCCTGCTCTTAAAACCTGGCCTGGCCTGCTCTTAAAACCTGGCCTGGCCTGCTCTTAAACCCTGGCCTGGCCTGCTCTTAAAACCTGGCCTGGCCTGCTCTTAAAACCTGGCCTGGCCTGCTCTTAAACCCTGGCCTGGCCTGCTCTTAAACCCTGGCCTGGCCTGGCCTGCTCTTAAACCCTGGCCTGCTCCTAAACCCTGGCCTGCTCCTAAACCCTGGCTATTAAGCAGATGGGCCAAAGGTAAATGTCATTCATTCTATGTGTAACTATAGAGGATGGCTATAGTGCCGCATCCATTGATGTCAACTGGTTTATACTGGTTAAATAAGGAAGGAATGGGATGGTGCCTGTGATTTTAATTTATTTGGATTTAAAATGGCATCTTAACAAAGTAACCTTGAATATCTACAAATAAATGATGACTTGCTTAGAGTATTTCCAAATATTTATACATTTTACTGTCCAGCTGTGGTCTGGACAGTATTTTCCATGCTATACTGAAGACCATTACAAGAACACCTGGCATGTGTATACTCAAACAGACAGAAATGGCCAAATAGACTCCACTGTCTGTCTATGACTAGAAGTGGTGGATTAGTCTGTGAGATGCAATGCATGGTACATGGATGGGGTGTGCCTTGTCTTTTGGTTTTTCACTTCCTGCTGTAAATTATGGAAGCATGTAGCTGCCCGAAATGCAAATGGTCAAATGACAAATCAATATCATGTTTGAAATTAGATATGCATTTTTTTTTGTGTGACAAAATTCAAATTGAAATGCAAAAAATATATATTGCATTATCATTTTCATGATTGAATATGGATAATGTCTGCCCATTTTGAAAAATAAATAGAAAAGTGGGTTTAATATTTCATTTCCATGATATTATCCAGTATAATAATGACACATTTAACTTAAATGGCATTTCTCATGTTTGCCATTTAATTTCCTTGTTGTGATTAGCCTGAGTTATGACAAAAACGAAATTAATTATCAATTGGTAACGTGCTGTTGTGGTAACGTAAGGCAGAAGAGGCTGGCTGTGCTTGCTGGCAACAGTCACCTTCGGTCGTAGCTGTATCGCTCAATGAGGCATACGGTATCGATGTGGTGTGTTTTGGGGCTGTCCTGGCAACAACAACCAGTATGAAACTCCACAGGAAGATGAAGAACAGCCAGTGTGCGCGAGGAGTTTGCGGGAGAGGACTATAAAGCTCAGCGGAGGGGACTACTACTAGTTAGCTAATATGGCTAATTGACTATTATAAACTTAGCAAAAAAAGAAACGCCCTTTCACGCCCTTTCAGCAAACTTAACATGTGTAAATATTTGTATGAACATAACAAGAATTAACAACTGAGACATAAACTGAACAAGTTCCACAAACATGTGATTAACAGAAATGGAATAACGTGTCCCTGAACAAAGGGGGGGTCAAAATCAAAAGTAACAGTCACTATCTGGTGGCCACCAGCTGCATTAAGTACTGCAGTGCATCTCCTCCTCATGGACTGCACCATATTTTCCAGTTCTTGCTGTGAGATGTCACCCCACTCTTCCACCAAGGCACCTGCAAGTTCCCGGATATTTCTGGGGGGAATGGCCCTAGCCCTCGACCTCTGATCCAACAGGTCCCAGCTAAGTGGGCTTGAGATCTTGGCTCTTCGCTGGCCATGGCAGAATACTGCCTTGCAGAAAGTCCCGTACAGAACGAGTGGCACCCTCCACCTCCAAATCGATCCCGCTCCAGAGTACAGGCCTCGGTGTAACGCTCATTCCTTTGACGATAAACGCGAATCCCTGGTGAGACAAAACCGCGACTCGTCAGTGAAGAGCACTTTTTGCCAGTCCTGTCTGGTCCAGCGATAGTGGGTTTGTGCCCATAGGCGACATTTGTTGCCGGTGATATCTGGTGAGGACCTGCCTTACAACAGGCCTACAAGCTCTCAGTCCAGCAGGCTGAGCACTGATGGAGGGATTGAGCGTTCCTGGTGTAATTCGGGCAGTTGTTGTTGCCATCCTGTGCCTGTCCCGCAGGTGTGATGTTCGGATGTACCGATCCTGTGCAGGTGTTGTTACACGGCCTCCTTGCAGCATGCCTAAGGCATGTTCACGCAGATGAGCAGGAACCCTGGGCATCTTTCTTTTGGTGTTATTCAGAGTCAGTAACTACAAGTCCAATACATGTGTGTTTCTGAACGATGAACCATGCTGTCTTGTTGACAATACGACCTGGCGACGCAGATTTCGGTTTGATTTTCAGCAGGGCGCTCCTCCCTCGCCGCTTTTGCCTGTTCACGTGACGGGCCACAGCCCGGTGCACCCTGGTCCAGCTTAATTAAACGCCCTCAATATAAGGGCTACTCTACAGCATGGTATTGTCCACAGTAAAATTAAATCTAATTCTATTATCTTGTTCGTTGCTTGTCCAGCTTTTGTTTGCATGCCAGTAAATACTGTAAATGTTACTGTAAATGTTACAGTATTGAATCCCACAGGGGACAGTACCAAAGATTGTAAGGGACAAGATGATCTAGTCTGCAGACCATTCTTCCAATGGCCTGCACTTGGCACCTTCCCTTCATGGACTAAAGAGCAATGGATTTGTACAATTGGTTAGTCTAGATCAGTGTTCCTCTTTTTCTTGCCAAATGGGAGACAGTGAACATTGTCATCCCTACCTGTGCTATGACACCTCCATTGAACTATTCAATAAGACCACACTTGGGTAAATTGAGTGAATGAATGATTGGTTATGACAACATGCACTAAACCGGAGCATACAGTTACTGTGAACAATAACAAAACAGTAGGATATCTGAATTGACTTGGACGTTGAAAATCTGTGTTTTTAGGTTTCCATCCATGCTAACCTTCTTTTTTTTTTTTTGCGTAATTTGTGCTCCAGAGGCAGGCTGATGACCTGCCTCTGGAACTGATAGAAACTGGAAAGGAATATCATCCCCAACCATAGTACTAATATTTCTAACACTACTGAGGAGGAAGAGGGCAGGATTGTCCCTGAACTGCTTGACGTGTCCTGTCAATGACAGCGGCACTTTGTTCGCACTAAGTCACATGTTCAGTCACATGTTCAGTCACATGCTGACCAGACCGGTTGCGAGCGTTGCAAGATAAATGTAGAAATCCATCTTATTGCTGTCTGCGTTGCCAAAGGGGCTAAAATAGAAGTCAGTTCTATTTCTGACGCAGATCGCGCTGCATGTCCTGTCTTTCCCATCTCCCTCATTGGTTTATAGAAGCAGGTGCCCACGTGCCTTCTCCTCATTGGTTATACCCACGTGGGTGATTTGGAAGACAAAATGTTTTGCAGGTTGTCCTGTTAATACTATGGAGTGTAGATGCCAATCGCCATATAAGTTCAAAGATGAAAAAGCCCGGAAGGAGGAGAGTTGACTAGAAACGATTCGGTCGACCGTTTTATGTGTGGATCTCAAACACATTCACCACTGGCTGGTCCTGAAACACTGCAGATATGGAGTTTGATACAATATGCTTTACTCTACTGTTTATAGCTGCTTCCTGTTATCTATTGATGGTAACACAAAGGTTTTTGGGATTGTTTTTCAGGCCTCACTAAACCGCAAGCACTTTAGTTCTGTTTAGGTGTGCTATAATGCGGCAGGTAGCCTAGTGGTTAGAGCGTTGGACTAGTAACCCGAAAGGTTGCTGGATCGAATCCCCGAGCTGACAAGGTGAAAGTCTGTCGTTCTGTCCCCTGGACAAGGCAGTTAACCCACTGTTCCCCGGTACGCCGTCATTGTAGATAAGAATTTGTTCTTAACTGACCTGCCTAGTTTAATAAAACGATTAATAAAAATGCCTTCATAGCACTGACATAGCAGTCCTCATTAGGAGTTATAACTGCTAATGTCAGTTTGACATTGACTGGCAAGTAACCTTATTTGCATACTGTAAGTACACCAACCTATAATATATTTAATTTATTTTGCCCAAATTTGATTAAAAGGACATAAACCCTGACAGAAATATAATTCGATTTTATTTGTGTCCGTTATGAGTCCCAGCCTTGTTGTCCAGTCTCACTGACTCTGTTTTAATTCACTTAACTCCGTTCTATATTAAGATGGCTAACTATGACCATAGCTTATGAATACAGAAATATTCACATTCACATTTGTTACATAGCTTGAAGTGCAGAGATCCTGCCTTTTTCATAGAGGTCTTTTGAGGTGGACTGTGAAATAGTGATTTGTATACGCTTCACTCTTTTGCTTAGATTTCATTTTAAAAGCGGCATTTGTTAACACTGTCTGATACTACAAACCACAAGATGAGTAGATGATGACGTGATGGTGGATCATGCTTTCTGTTGTGGCGCCAGACATTTTACATTTACCGGACCTGATTAGGGCGTCCACCCACGGTGCTCAGAATGACAGAAATCCCCTTTTAGATGATGGTAATTCATAATAACAGAACATGCAAGTCTAGGATGCAACGATGTGCGCTAATTCTTACCTAATTCTGATGAGCACTTTGAAGATGCTTGAAGGACTGTCCACATGAACTTTTCCTCAGATAACAAGACAAGTAACGAACATCAAAATCACTAGCCTGTCAATCTACTGTCCCCCATAGAAGAAAGGTTTACCTATTGGTCAGTTTGTAGAGAAATAAATAGCTTATTCCAAATAGACTCTGGGACAATTGTGGGAAAATATATCCCCAAATTCAGAACAGCCTCAATTTGTCATGGACTCTACAAGGTGTCGAAAGCGTTCCACAGGGATGCTGGCCTATGTTGACTCCCGATGCTTCCCACATTTTGTGTCAAGTTGGCTGGATGTCCTTTGGATGGTTGACCATTCTTGATAAACACAGGAAACTGTTGCGTGTGAAAAACCCAGCTTTCTGTATTTTAATTTCAGCTTGGATCCATTTCAAGAACGATTTGAACATATTATTTAAGCAGTATGGGATTAAATATGCTGAGTTTGAGAGTAATGCTGTTTTGTTTAAGTATCTCAGAAGCTTCCCAATGTTTCCTTGAGTTGCTCTACTTGGTTCTTAGTGTCCATGATGCAACCCAACACCCAAAGCTGTGCTTTCCCCTCCATGGAAGTCTACAGGACTATATCTACGTAATGAGTAAAGTAGAAACCTTGGAAGTCTACAGGACTATCTCTATCTACGTAATGAGTAAAGTAGAAACCGTGGAAGTCTACAGGACCATCTCTACGTAATGAGTAAAGTAGCAACCATGGAAGTTGCAATGAGAGAGAGGATTTTTACGTCTGCGTGCGTGTGTCCCTCCTCTCGGCTCTTTAGCCAGCTGATGTCATGCAACATTCCACACAGTTAAACATGACCTGGGGTCAGGGGTCAAGACAGGAGAAAAGTGGAATGACTACTGATTAATATACAATACTGGTGATCTGGGAGGTCAAACATGACCTGGTTAAGTTCTTCATGACACCCTATTCCATAGGCTCGTACAGTGCTCTACTTCCGGCCATATTGTCCTCATAGGTTCTGACTATAGGGTCATTCAGATTGGCCCCACTGGATATTTGTTTGATGATTTGCCATTTACAAGGTATTGGTCTCATCCCATTGGTCGCCATCTTATTTGATTCCAGGTAGCCAATCAGACGCTCCACACAGACAGCCCAGACCTTCCGGAGTGTTTCCAGCTGTCAGTGCTGTCATGGCTGCCTTGTGTGTACCTGTGGCTGGCTTGCCCCCCCTACATCTTCTACGTCCAGAGGAACAACATGGGTTACATCATGATGTCCGTCCTCAACAGAGTCAAAACGGTTAGGGACCACACCACACACTGGGCTGCTGTCTCCATCTGTCTGTCTCTCTCTCACACCACACACTGGGCTGCTGTCTCCATCTCTCTCTCTGTCTCTCTCTCTCACCACACACTGGGCTGCTGTCTCCATCTCTCTGTCTCTCTCTCTCTCACACACCACACACTGGGCTGCTGTCTCCATCTCTCCATCTCTCTCTCTCTCTGTCTCTCTGTCTCTCTCTCACCACACACTGGGCTGCTGTCTCCATCTTGCTCTATCCATCTCTCTTTCTCTTTTTTCCCCAGGACATAGACATATCTGATATGTGCAGAAAGTTTAAATTCTTGTTAATCTAACTGCACTGTCCAATTTACAGTATCTATTACAGTGAAATAATACAATGCTTTTGTTTGAGGAGAGTGCACAGTTATGAACTTAGAATGTATTAATAAACCAATTAGGCACATTTGGGCAGACTTGATTCAACATTTTGAACAGAAATGAAATGGTTCATTGAATCCGGAAAACTTTGCACATATACTGGCAAAAATATAAATTGTGTCTAACCTGGAATCATACATTATGGCTTTTCTCTTGCATTTCATAGATGATCTTTTACCAGATCTAATGTTATATTCTCCTACATTAATTTCACATTTCCACAAACTTCAAAGTGTTTCCTTTCAAATGGTATCAATAATATGCATATCCTTGCTTCAGGTCCTGAGCTACAGGCAGTTAGATTTGGGTATGTCATTTTAGGCAAAAAAAAGGTTCCAATCCCTAAGGGGCTTTAGTTGATGCACGATAAGGGAATAGTGAAAATGTTTATCAGACAGGCTAATGACCAGTACTGGGAAACGGACCAGACATACATGGTTGTCTCTCTGTTTGTCTCGGTCTCTCTGTCTCCATCTCTCCTTCTCTTTCTGTTTCTCTGTCTCCATCTCTCCTTCTCTTTCTGTTTCTCTGTCTCCATCTCCTTCTCTCTCTGTCTCTCTGTCTCTGTCTCCATCTCCTTCTCTCTCTGTCTCTGTCTCCATCTCCTTCTCTCTCTGTCTCTCTGTCTCTGTCTCCATCTCCTTCTCTCTCTGTCTCTCTGTCTCCATCTCCTTCTCTCTCTGTCTCTCTGTCTCCATCTGTCTCTGTCTCCATCTCCTTCTCTCTCGCTCTGTCTCCATCTCTCTCTCTCTCTCTCTCTGTCTCTCTATCTCCTTTTCTCTCTCTGTCTCCATCTCCTTCTCTTTCTGTCTCTCTATCTCCTTCTCTGTCTCCATCTCCCTCTCTCTCTGTCTCCATCTCCTTCTCTCTCTGTCTCCATCTCTCCTTCTCTTTCTGTCTCTCTGTCTCTCCGTCTATCTCTCCATCTCCTTCTCTCTCTGTCTCCGTCTCTCCATCTCATTCTCTTTCTGTCTCTGTCTCCTTCTCTTTCTGTCTCTGTGTCTCTCTGTCTCCATAGCCTTCTCTTTCTGTCTCTCCGTCTATCTCTCCATCTCCTTCTCTCTCTGTCTCCGTCTCTCCATCTCATTCTCTTTCTGTCTCTGTCTCCTTCTCTTTCTGTCTCTGTGTCTCTCTGTCTCCATAGCCTTCTCTTTCTGTCTCTCTGTCTCCATCTCCTTCTCTCTCTGTCTCCATCTCTCTCTCTGTCTTTCTCGATGCAATCCTGTTTGGAGATTAATTTCCTGTGTCGTGCCCATATTATATTAGTTGGTTAATCCACGATAAGGCAATAGTGGAAATGTTTATCAGACAGGCTAATGACCAGTACTGGGAAACAGAAGACATACATACAAGCTTGTTCAGACACTTTAGATGTGTTTTGAATAAATGACTCCTGCTCAGTTTTGGGTCTCTGTCTTTTTCTCTATCTCCCTCTCCTCCTCTAGGTATTTGCGTTGCTGTTGTGGATCGTGTGTTGGGCAGATCTCTTCGGCACCTTCCATGAGCTGCATCAGGGGGACACACGGCCGCCCATCTACTTCCTTACCCCGCTGGTGGTCGGCATTACCATGGTACGCGTACACAACCAACAGGACGTGGCGTTGTAAACAGACAGTACAGCATTTAACTCACTTCCTGGAAAAAAAAAACTTATTTTTGGGGTCTTGTTGCTTAGGGACAGTTCAATATTTACTGGGGTGGTCCAAAATAGGGGAGGGTTGTCAAATGTATATTTTTTGTGTTTTTTTAATTTTTATTGGTCACGGAAGGGTAGTATGTTTCTATTGGTCACAGGGGGAGGGTAGTGTGTTTCTATTGGGCACAGGGGGAGGGTAGTGTGTTTCTATTGGGCACAGGGGGAGGGTAGTTTACTATATAATTTCTTCCATCCTAGCCACATTTCGTAATCTGCTTGCATTCACCTCCTCTATATCAAGGTGGTTTGGTACTTCCCTTATGGACTCCTCTACCAATCTAGCTTTCACTATACCACAGGCCAACATAGTCTACCAGTCTGTTCTATCCTGCCCTCTATCCACCATTCATAGTGGTAGGTGGATAGTTTGTCCAGATCTGCTATAGGCTAACTAGCATACACATGTTTCAATATGAATCCACACAAATAGGAATAGCTGATAGGCAGCTGAGATGAAAGATCAGTGAGACACGAGGCTCAAGAAGCTCCAAGACGAGCTGCTATTCCTCGCGCACCTAAAACCTAACGCTTCAAAACCAGGATATCGAAGTGCCCAAAAGTCGGGAAGCTTTGCTTATTGGTTGTGTTGTGGTATTTGGGAGGGTAGTTCCCAAGGAAACCTGTTGGTGTTACATTTGGTGCGTATAGTATATTCAATATAATTATACATATAGAATCAAAATGCTGAACGTCTGATTTCCTCCTAGCTGATCATTGTCTGCAGACGGCTCTGATCATAGTGTAATGAAACAGGCAGAGAGAGGGAGCTCGTCTGTGGTGGTCGGCCAACCCTCAACCTTCTGGCCAGTAGCCCTGCATGGTACCGACTGCCACAAAAGCAATGCAGGAGTTTATAAACACAGGCTCACTTACAGTTCTTGTTATTTGTGGCCGTAAACATTATTTTTGAGTTAATTCTATGAGGGCGGGAGGTGGATGCATGCCTTTCCGTAACTTGTCATAGAGTCAATCCATCATGTATGTGTCTTTTATGTTGGTAGATGATTAGAGTGGCATTGTATTTTAGTAGCCTTAACAGTAATGCTACGCTGTAGAAAGTAAGCCTATTGAACTTGATGTTATTCTCAGGCATCATTGTAGAGCAGTTGCTGTGTTGGTTCACAATGGTTTCTCACTCACTCACTCACTCACTCACTCACTCACTCACTCTCTCACACTATGCTTAAGTGAGCGAAGGAGAGGGTGCTGAGATGATCCTTACATGCCCTTTTGTGTTTCTGTGCTTACCCTCCATCTCCTCTCTGCCTCAGTTGCTAGCTACGTTTCTGATCCAGTTTGAGAGGTTGAGAGGGGTCCAGTCTTCAGGGATTCTCTTTATATTCTGGTTCCTGTCGGTGCTGTGTGCCATCGTGCCTTTCCGCTCCAAGATCCTACAGGCCAAGGTGAGATCAAGGTTCCCCCTTTTTACTTTCTGATGTCTCTATCTGCCTCCAGCTCTCTCCTTCATCCCTTGCCTCTCTCAAAAGGTGTGTCCCCCATCCATCATTCTCTCCCTCTCCTCCCTCCTTTCCTAGCTAAAGAACTTACGGTTGTTTAGGCATGGACGTTGTTTTGGGGGGTTAGGCATGGACGTTGTTTTGGGGGGTTATGCAGGGACGTTGTTTTGGGGGGTTATGCAGGGACGTTGTTTTGGGGGGTTAGGCAAGGACGTTGTTTTGGGGGTTTACGCAGGGACGTTGTTTTGGGGGTTTACGCAGGGACGTTGTTTTGGGGGTTTACGCAGGGACGTTGTTTTGGGGGTTAGGCAGAGACTTTGTTTTGGGGGTTTAAGCAGAGACTTTGTTTTGGGGGTTTAAGCAGGGACGTTGTTTTGGGGGTTAGGCAGGGACGTTGTTTTGGGGGTTAGGCAGGGACGTTGTTTTGGGGGTTAGGCAGGGACGTTGTTTTGGGGGTTAGGCAGGGACGTTGTTTTGGGGGTTAGGCAGGGACGTTGTTTTAAGGGGTTAGGCAGGGACGTTGTTTTGGGAGGTTAGGCAGGGACGTTGTTTTGGGGGGTTAGGCAGGGACGTTGTTTTGGGGGGTTAGGCAAGGTCGTTGTTTTGGGGGGTTAGGCAGGGACGTTGTTTTGGGGGTTAGGCAGGGATGAGGCTGTGTGGCGAGAGCAAGGGGGAGGGGGAGGAAGTGCGAGGGAGAGAAATAGTCGGTCTGTTGTCCAGTGTTCTGAATTGAATAACATAGCTTGTGAACTTCAGATCTCTCATTGGCTATTGCTCATCACCGTTGTCAAAACTTGTCGTTGCACATCTCACACCACAAGGGATTTGCCGGTAAAATGAAACAGGTTTGAAAATATCGGGATGTCTGGGAATGTTCAAAGACTGGATCGGTTGCGTCTCTGACCCGCTCACGTTAAACGACGAGCGTCGGTGACGGCCCCGCATAGCGTCCAGCCACCCCAGTCGCAGACTGTTCTCTCTACTACCGCATGGCAAGTGGTACCGGAGCGCCAAGTCTAGGACCAAAAGGCTTCTCAACAGTTTTTTTTACCCCCAAGCCATAAAACTCCTGAACAGGTAACCAAATGGTTACCAGGATTATTTGCATTGTGTGCCACCCCCCAGCCCCTCTTTTACGCTGCTGCTACTCTCTGTTTATCATATTTGCATAGTCACTTAGTCATTCATGTACATACTACCTCAATTGGCCCGACCAACCAGTGCTACCGCACATTGGCTAACCGGGCTATCTGCATTGTGTCCCACCACCCGCCAACCCCTCTTTTACGCTACTGCTACTGTCTGTCATCATATATGCATAGTCACTTTAACCATACCCACATGTACATACTACCTCAATAAGCCTGACTAACAGGTGTCTGTATATAGCCTCGCTACTCTTATTTTCAAATGTATTTTTACTGTTTTATTTCTTTACTTACCTACACACACACACACACACATTCCTTTTTTGCACTATTGGTTAGAGCCTGTAAGTAAGCATTTCACTGTAAGGTCTACTACACCTGTTGTATTCGGCGCACGTCACAAATAAACTTTGTTTTGTGTCTCAGATCTCCAAAACTTGTCTGGAACAGACAAATCGGGGCCACGATCATGTAGTGTTCACCCAGCTTTAGTGTCCGTCAAACTCCTTTTAAGAAATGGCTTTCATGACACCATGTCCTCCAACGGGTCAATCAAGTATTTCTCCTGTCTTGTGTTTCAGAGTGAGATTCCAGACAAGCTGCGTTTCATCACCTTCTATCTCTACTTCAGTCTGGTTGTATCACAGCTGATCCTCTGTTGCTTCAATGAGAAACCCCCCCTTTTCTCCAATGTCGACACAGACCCCGTGAGTCTCACACACACACACACACACACACGTTTGTTTTACTTTCCTCGTGGGCACCAAACAATTGATTCCCATTCAAAATCAAATTTTTCCTAACCCTTAACCCCAAATCCCTAACCTTAACTCCTAACCCGTAACCCTAATTGTAATCCTAACCCGTAACCCTAATTGTAATCCTAACCCGTAACCCTAATTGTAATCCTAACCCGTAACCCTAATTGTAATCCTAACCCGTAACCCTAATTGTAATCCTAACCCGTAACCCTAATTGTAATCCTAACCCGTAACCCTAATTGTAATCCTAACCCGTAACCCTAATTGTAATCCTAACCCGTAACCCTAATTGTAATCCTAACCCGTAACCCTAATTGTAATCCTAACCCGTAACCCTAATTGTAATCCTAACCCGTAACCCTAATTGTAATCCTAACCCGTAACCCTAATTGTAATCCTAACCCGTAACCCTAATTGTAATCCTAACCCGTAACCCTAATTGTAATCCTAACCCGTAACCCTAATTGTAATCCTAACCCGTAACCCTAATTGTAATCCTAACCCGTAACCCTAATTGTAAATTGTAATCCTAACCCGTAACCCTAATTGTAATCCTAACCCGTAACCCTAATTGTAATCCTAACCCGTAACCCTAATTGTATAATTGTAATCCTAACCCGTAACCCTAATTGTAATCCTAACCCGTAACCCTAATTGTAATCCTAACCCGTAAATTGTAATCCTAACTAATTGTAATCCTAACCCGTAACCCTAATTGTAATCCTAACCCGTAACCCTAATTGTAATCCTAACCCGTGAGCCTAATTGTAATCCTAACCCGTGAGCCTAATTGTAATCCTAACCCGTGAGCCTAATTGTAATCCTAACCCGTAACCCTAATTGTAATCCTAACCCGTAACCCTAATTGTAATCCTAACCCGTAACCCTAATTGTAATCCTAACCCGTGAGCCTAATTGTAATCCTAACCCGTAACCCTAATTGTAATCCTAACCCGTAACCCTAATTGTAATCCTAACCCGTAACCCTAATTGTAATCCTAACCCGTAACCCTAATTGTAATCCTAACCCGTGAGCCTAAAATAGCCTTTTTCTTTGTGGGGACTGGTGAAATGTCCTCACTTGTCTGAATATTTTCTTGTTTTACTATTCTTGTGAGGACTTCTGGTCCCCACAACGATAGTAAAAACACACACACACACACACACACACACACACACACACACACACACACACACTGTGGCCTATCTTCTTACTCTGTTATTTTCTCCTCAGAATCCTTGTCCTCAATCGACCGCTGGCTTCCTCTCCACAATGACCTTCTGGTGGTTCACTAGGTAAAACCATTTCCCCCATACACACACGCACACACACACATAACAAGTATGTCCCGTTCATCATCATTGTCTGTCCTATATATTTGTATGGCTTGTAGCTACTTCATATTCACATATGTTATTCAATTAATCGGTACATTTGATCAATAATTAATAGAACTGCAAACAGCAGTCTTCTCTCTGTGCAATGGTTTCCATGGATACTGATAAAGTACCCCTCTCTTTACAAAGTTTCACGTTGTGTCTCTCCCTGTCCCAGCATGGCGATCAAAGGCTATAAGAACCCTCTGGAAGCCAAAGACCTGTGGTCACTGAACAAGAGGGACAGCTCAGAGGAGGTTGTCCCCAAGCTGCTGAGAGAGTGGGACCTGGAGCAGATCAAGGCTCACAGGTAGGGAGGGAGGGAGGGAGGGACCTGGAGCAGATCAAGGCTCACAGGTAGGGAGGGAGTAGATCAAAGCTCACAGGTAGGGAGGGACCTAGGAGCAGCAGATCAAGGCTCACAGGTAGGGAGGGAGGGAGGGAGGGACCTGGAGCAGATCAAGGCTCACAGGTAGGGAGGGAGGGAGGGAGGGACATAGAGGGAGGGAGGGACCTGGAGCAGATCAAGGCTCACAGGTAGGTAGGGAGGGAGAGAGAGGGAGGGACCTGGAGCAGATCAAGGCTCACAGGTAGGTAGGGAGGGAGGGAGAGAGAGAGAGGGAGGGAGGGAGGGACCTGGAGCAGATCAAGGCTCACAGGTAGGGAGGGAGTAGAGGGAGGGAGGGAGAGAGAGGGAGGGAGACAGACAAATCTTATTGGTCACATACACATGGTTAGTAGATGTTATTGTGAGTGTAGCAAAATACTTATGCTTCTAGATCCAACAGTGCAGCAGGATCTAACAGGTAATATCTAACAGGTAATATCTAACAGGTAATATCTAACAGGTAATATCTAACAGGTAATATCTAACAGGTAATATCCTAACACATTCCACAACACAACCTAATATCTAACACATTCCACAACACAACCTAATATCTAACAATTCCACAACACAACCTAATATCTAACACATTCCACAACACAACCTAATATCTAACACATTCCACAACACAACCTAATATCCTAACACATTCCACAACACAACCTAATATCTAACAATTCCACAACACAACCTAATATCTAACAATTCCACAACACAACCTAATATCTAACAATTCCACAACACAACCTAATATCTAACACATTCCACAACACAACCTAATATCTAACAATTCCACAACACAACCTAATATCTAACACATTCCACAACACAACCTAATATCTAACAATTCCACAACACAACCTAATATCTAACACATTCCACAACAAAACCTAATATCTAACAATTCCACAACAAAACCTAATATCTAACAATTCCACAACACAACCTAATATCTAACAATTCCACAACAAAACCTAATATCTAACAATTCCACAACACAACCTAATATCTAACACATTCCACAACACAACCTAATATCTAACACATTCCACAACACAACCTAATATCTAACACATTCCATAACACAACCTAATATCTAACACATTCCATAACACAACCTAATATCTAACACATTCCACAACACAACCTAATATCTAACACATTCCATAACACAACCTAATATCCTAACACATTCCACAACACAACCTAATATCTAACACATTCCACAACACAACCTAATATCTAACACATTCCATAACACAACCTAATATCTAACACATTCCATAACACAACCTAATATCTAACACATTCCACAACACAACCTAATATCTAACACATTCCATAACACAACCTAATATCCTAACACATTCCACAACACAACCTAATATCTAACACATTCTACAACACAACCTAATATCTAACACATTCCACAACACAACCTAATATCTAACACATTCCACAACACAACCTAATATCCTAACACATTCCACAACACAACCTAATATCTAACACACACATCTAACTTTTTTGCCCGCTTTGAGGACAATACAGTGCCACTGACACGGCCCGCAACCAAAACATGCAGACTCTCCTTCACTGCAGCCGACGTGAGTAAAACATTTAAACGTGTTAACCCTCGCAAGGCTGCAGGCCCAGACGGCATCCCCAGCCACGTCCTCAGAGCATGCGCAGACCAGCTGGCTGGTGTGTTTACGGACATATTCAATCAATCCTTATCCCAGTCTGCTGTTCCCACATGCTTCAAGAGGGTCACCATTGTCCTTGTTCCCAAGAAAGCTAAGGTAACTGAGCTAAATGACTACCGCCCCGTAGCACTCACATCCGTCATCATGAAGTACTTTGAGAGACCAGTCAAGGACCATATCACCTCCACCCTACCTGACACCCTAGACAGGCCAAGGCTTGGAGGGAGAGTGGGGGGGGGAGAGGGAGGCAAGGGATGTAGGGTGGAACAGAGGGAGGGAGACAGGAATGTGGAGCAGGCCAAGGCTCACAGGGAGGGAGAGATTAACGTCAACATGAACATTGGGTATACCATTGCTCAATTTCCTTAGTCTTTCCTGGAACACATTCTATTTGGTGATGCTTATCTCAAAGGCGTCCAATTATTTCACTACTTCTAGGTACAAAGAAAAGAGAAACCTGCAAATTTAAAAATCACTTCCCTTCTTTCCTTATTTTCCTTTTTACAACAATATTGACCCAGTAGTATGAATGTGTAGAGAATGGTTTCTCATGTTTAAGGTTACACAGCCTAAGTCAACAGTAGTTTTCCTTTTCAACTCTTTCCCAGAACAGTTGAGAGATGTGATAGTTTGTTTTTATGAGCTCTGAGTACTGGAGTGTACGTGTGCGAGCATGATAGAAACCACTGCAGTGTTCAGCACCTTTTGTTAGGATAGAAACCACTGCAGTGTGCAGCACCTTTTGTTAGGATAGAAACCACTGCAGTGTGCAGCACCTTTTGTTAGGATAGAAACCACTGCAGTGTCCAGCACCTTTTTGTTAGGATAGAAACCACTGCAGTGTGCAGCACCTTTTGTTAGGATAGAAACCACTGCAGTGTCCAGCACCTTTTTGTTAGGATAGAAACCACTGCAGTGTCCAGCACCTTTTTGTTAGGATAGAAACCACTGCAGTGTCCAGCACCTTTTGTTAGGATAGAAACCACTGCAGTGTCCAGCACCTTTTTGTTAGGATAGAAACCACTGCAGTGTGCAGCACCTTTTGTTAGGATAGAAACCAATTTTCTCCAGCTATGACCACATTTTTTCCAGCTGCACATTCTCAATGAAGTAAGCATTATACCACTTAATAGGAAAGAGGAGCAACAGAATATTTATTATTGATCTCATCTGTCCTGTTTTTTTTTTTCAAAAGCTTTAAAACCTGCATGGAATTCTCCAGTGTTGAAAACCAAAACAATGATCACTGACAGTGTTAAATGAACACTGATCGTGTTGCATCTATGGACCCATATAGACTCCGGAATAGTGACACATGGCTTAGTGTAAAGCCTTATTGAAATATTTCCAGAGTGCCTTGTCTTTCATGTAAATTGTAGACTTACCACCCATGACTATACGGTGGGGCAAAAAAGTATTTAGTCAGCCACCAATTGTGCAAGTTCTCCCTCTTAAAAAGATGAGAGAGGCCTGTAATTTTCATCATAGGTACATTTCAACTATGACAGACAAAATGAGAGAAAAAAATCCAGAAAATCACATTGTGGGATTTTTAAGAATTTATTTGCAAATTATGGTGGAAAATAAGTATTTGGTCAATAACAAAAGTTTATCTCAATACTTTGTTATATACCCTTTGTTGGCAATGACAGAGGTCAAACGTTTTCTGTAAGTCTTCACAAGGTTTTCACACACTGTTGCTGGTATTTTGGCCCATTCCTCCATGCAGATCTCCTCTAGAGCAGTGATGTTTTGGGGCTGTTGCTGGGCAACACGGACTTTCAACTCCCTCCAAAGATTTTCTATGGGGTTGAGATGTACCCTAATACAGGGGCCTAATACAGAAACTCATACACATCACTTTGAACCAAAACCACGCCCATCATTATCATATTTCCCAGCAAGCTTTATTGAAGGTAGATTTTTTTTAAATTGTTTGTTTCAATATCTATGTTTGCATGTACATTTTAATTCGTCTTAAGCTACACGAAGATAAATACCACACATTTTTCTAAATGAATCCAATCAGGTAGATTTTTTTTGCACCTCCATACTGAAATGTTTGTTCCAGTTTAGAGGTTAGTCTCCTCACGGTGTTCCAAACTCTGGCAGTCATTATGAATGGCATTCTGAATGCAAGTTACAGGTGAATAAATGTTCAAATTGTTGTATATCTTAATTCTGTCTGTATTCCAATATAAGTTACACGTGACTAAGCAAGGCAGCACAATGTGACTAAGCAAGGCAGCACAATGTGTAACATTTTGTTACATTACAGCTTTATTCTAAAATTGATTAAATACATTTTTTTCCTCAATCTGCACACAATACCACATAATGACGAAGCAAAAAAAAAGTTATACATTTTTGCAAATGTATAAAAAGAACTGAAATATCACATTTACATAAGTATTGAGACCCTTTACTCAGTACATCCTTTGGCAGTGAATACAGCCACGAGTCTTCTTGGGTATGACATTGCAAGCTTTGAACACCTGTATTTGGGGAGTTTCTCCCATTCTTCCCAGATCCTCTCAAGGTCTGTCAGGTTGGATTGGGGGTGTTGCTGCACAGCTATTTTCAAGTCCGGGCTCTGGCTGGGCCACTCAAGGACATTCAGAGACTTGTCCCAAAGCCACTTCTCTGTTGTCTTTGCTGTATACTTCATCATTGTCCTGTTGGAAGGTTTACCTTCGCCCCATGGTTCCAAGCTTCTTCCATTTAAGAATGATGGAGGCCACTGTGTTCTTGGGGGACCTTCAATTCTGCAGAAATGTTTTGGTACCCTTCCCCAGACATGTGCCTCGACACAATCATGTCTCGGGCCTCTACGGACAATTCCTTCTACCTCATGGCTTGGTTTTTAGCTCTGACATTCACTGTCAACTGTTTGTTCTTATATAGACAGGTGTGTGCCTTTCCAAATCATGTCCAATCAATTGAATTTACCACAGGTGGACTCCAATCACAGTTGAGGAAACATCTCAAGGAAGATCAATGTGAACAGGATCCACCTGAGCTAAATCTCGGGACTCGTTGCAAAGTGTCTGAATACTTATGTAAATACGTTTTTTTTAATTTTTTTTAAAAATAAATTTAAAAACATTTTTAAACCTGTTTTTGTTTTGTCAATAAGGAGTATTGTGTGTAAATTAATGAGTACAAATAATTGAATACATTTTACAATTAAAGCTGTAACGTGATTTTTTTTTTGAAAAAGTTGAGGGGTCTGAATACTTTCCAAATGCACTGTATCTGGACTTTTGGATTGAAAATAATTTCACGTTTAAAAAAACATACGGATGAGAAAATGGATGAATTCATTGAAACCCTATCTGTCACTAACAAATACAGCCATGGATGGTAACTTTACAATTTGCTAGAAAGGCAAGGCACTCTGGGAAATATTTTAATAAGGCTTTACACTAAGCAGTATGTTAATTGAACACTGTTCTAGTGTCTATATGGGTCCACAGACCAATCCATTTTATTATTATTTTTTAACACTGGAGAATTTGCTCTGTAGCTAACAGGGAAGAAATTCAAGGGAGAGCACGGCACATGACTGGGCCAAGCTAGAACAGCTTGTGAAGTTGCTTGAGCAGTTCGCAATCCATACTGACCAACTTCAAACTGACAGCCAATCACTGTCTGATGTGGTGCCGTGCTTTCTCAAACTTGAGGCACACTTGCAGTCAACTACTGTTGCAAAACAGTTGACACATGTCCTCCTGAAGTCACTGTGTGAGCACTTCGCATGCATACTGAATCCTCTGGCAGCCAACTTTGATCCAACCCCTGCAGCAGCTTGCCTGATGGATCCAAGTGCGTCTCTGACACTTTGCTCAACAGAGCCACTGATGAGGGAAGCAGAATCTTTTGTACTTCAACAAATCAGAGAGTACAGACGTGGAGCAGCAGGACCCCAGGAAGATGAATCCAGCAAGCATCTTGACCAAAGTGCATTAGAAATATAGCTTCCTCACATTGAAGATTGTGTCGGAGGTCATTGTCCAGCCGGAGGGTCAACCTGGCAGGGCATTTAGCTCTGTGAGCTGCAGAAATACCTGGACGAGGTAAAGGGAGGCGTTTCGAGAGTCCCTTCTCCGTGCTGGCAGGCTGTTTATTCAAAGCTGTGTCCTGTGGTACTGGATCTGGCTTCTGCCCCTTGCATCCCAAGCGTTAGATAGAATGTTCCGCCTGTCATCAGGCTTGAGAAACCGAATGACCACTTCTCTAGAACGCAGAGTCTTCTTGAAGATAAACCATAAACACACACACACACCACACGCACACACACACACACACACACACACAACGCTTTCTGACTGAAATTATAGATTTGTGAAGTGTTGTGCTTATGTTGTTGCAGCTGTTTTTTTTTTTTTACTCTATTTGAAAACAGTCCGTCTCCTAATATTACATAAACATGTCAAATGACTTCAGTTGTTGTATTTTCCTCTGTCTTTGTCACGTATAACGGTAAACATACTTGATTATTCTACTGAAGTTAAAAACACATTGAATGGGTGTTAACAGGGGCAAGAGTTGCCTCACGCCATTTTATTATTGCACCAGGCACTTATCCTTTAAATCCAAGTCACACTAGGATTGATTTCAGTGGAGGCTGCTGAGGGGAGGACGGCTCATAATAATGGCTGGAATGGCATTAACCTGTCTAGGACTAGCGGAACCCCTCGCCAACAGCCAATGAAATTGCAGGGTGCCAAATATAAATCAACAGAAATCCCATAAATCAAATTTCTCAAACATACAAGTATTAGGCCTCATTTTAAAGATAATATTCTCGTTAATCCAGCCACAGTGTCTGATTTCAAAAATGCTTTACCGCGAAAGCGATTTAGGTCACCACCAAGTCACAGAAAAACCCAGCCATTTTTCCAGCCAAAGAGAGGAGTCACAAAAGGCACAAATAGAGATAAAATTAATCACTAAACTTTGATGATCTCCATCGGATGACACTCATAGGACTTCATGTTACACAATACATGTATGTTTTGTTCGATAAAGTGCATATTTATATCCAAAAATCTAATTTGTCCAGTAGTTCAAAAACATGCTGTGATTTTGCAGAGAGCCACATGAATTCACAGAAATACTCATTATAAATGTTGATGTAAATTCAAGTGTTATGCATGGAACTTTAGATACACTTCTCCTTAATGCAACCACTGTGTCAGATTTCAAAAAAACTTTACGGAAAAAGCATACCATGCAATAATCTGAGTACGGTGCTCAGACACACAAACAAGCCATACAGATACCCGCCATGTTGTGGAGTCAACCTTAGTCAGAAATAGCATTATAAATATTCACTTACCTTTGATGATCTTCATCAGAATGCACTCCCAGGAATCCCAGTTCCACAATAAATGTTTGATTTGTTCAATAAAGTTAATTTATGTCCAAATAGCTTCTTTTGTTAGGGCGTTTGGTAAACAAATCCAAACGCGCGTTCAGGTCCAGCCGAACGTCGGACGAAAAGTTCAAAAAGTTATATTACAGGTCGTACAAACTTGTCAAACTAAGTATAGAATCAATCTTTAGGATGATTTTATCATGAATGTTCAATAATGTTCCAACCGGATAATTCCATTGTCTGTAGAAAAGAAATGGAACGAGAATGCGCATTCATGTGAATGCGCGTGACTGAGATTGAGGCTGCTGCCAGACCGCTGACTCAATCAGCTCTCTTTCGGCCCCCCTTCACAGTAGAAGCCTGAAACAATGTTCTAAAGACAATGTTCTGGAAGCCGTAGGAAGTGCAAAATGACCCATATCCCACTGTGTATTCGATAGGGGCTGAGTTCAAAAACTACAAACCTCAGATTTCCCACTTCCTGTTTGGATTTTTTTCTCACATTTTTGCCTGCCATATAAGTTCTGTTATACTCACAGACATCATTCAAACAGTTTAGAAACTTCAGAGTGTTTTCTATCCAATACAATACTAATAATACTATGCATATATTAGCATCTGGGACTGAGTAGGAGGCAGTTTACTCTGGGCACGCTATTCATCCAAAAGTGAAAATGCTGCCCCCTATCCCAAAGAAGTTAATGGAATGGCATCAACCCATGTGTTTGATGTTTTTGATACTATTCCACTCCAGCAATTTCCACGAGCCCGCTATCCCCAATTAAGGTGCCACCAATCTGAGTATACTAAACATTAGGAACACCTGCTCTTTCCATGACAGACTGACCAGGTGAATCCAGGTGAAAGCGATGATCCCTTATTGATGTCACTTGCTAAATCCACTCCAATCTACTCCGGTCCAGACCTCACCAAAAAAAAAAAAAGACTGAGGACCCCCCCCCCCCCCCCCCCCCTCCAAAACAAAATGCCTGAAGGACGTCAAATGCTAAGTGGGCATGCTAGTATCAAAGACTGAATTCATTCACAGTACAAATCAGTAAGAAATATAGAACATTGGTGCAGTGTTCACATCATGCTTTCCAACAAGCTGCTGCAGTGAGTGGAAAAAGACTGGAACTTGCCTGGAAAGCAGTGGAGTGAAAGTCTGGCTTTCAAACTCCGGCTGGTAACCAGATTAAACCGTCTTTCTGCTCTAAACAGAAACTACCTGCTTTCTCTCTGCCATTTTTTATAAAACATTTCAATCCTACCATCTTAATAATTGATTGGATTTGTTTTTCTCAAAGTGAAAATATACATTTTTAACTTATCAAAAGCAAGCAGTTGGCTACCACATAAACCTTTAACCAGAAAGCTTGTAAAAACGAACTTGCTAGAGCATAAACATTTACCCCAAAACAACTTTCTGCTTCAGGTAGTCAATGCCATAGCCATGGGCCCCACTGTTCCATTACTTCAGGTTGTCAATGCCACAGCCATGGGCCCTACTGTTCCATTGCTTCAGGTTGTCAATGCCACAGCCATGGGCCCCACAGTTCCATTGCTTCAGCTTGTGAAGGCCACACAGCCATGGGCCCCACAGTTCCATTGCTTCAGCTTGTGAAGGCCACACAGCCATGGGCCCCACAGTTCCATTGCTTCAGCTTGTGAAGGCCACACAGCCATGGGCCCCACAGTTCCATTGCTTCAGCTTGTGAAGGCCACACAGCCATGGGCCCCACTGTTCCATTGCTTCAGCTTGTGAAGGCCACACAGCCATGGGCCCCACTGTTCCATTGCTTCAGCTTGTGAAGGCCACACAGCCATGGGCCCCACAGTTCCATTGCTTCAGCTTGTGAAGGCCACACAGCCATGGGCCCCACAGTTCCATTGCTTCAGCTTGTGAAGGCCACACAGCCATGGGCCCCACTGTTCCATTGCTTCAGCTTGTGAAGGCCACACAGCCATGGGCCCCACAGTTCCATTGCTTCAGCTTGTGAAGGCCACACAGCCATGGGCCCCACAGTTCCATTCCTTCAGCTTGTGAAGGCCACACAGCCATGGGCCCCACAGTTTCATTACTTCAGCTTGTGAAGGCCACACAGCCATGGGCCCCACAGTTCCATTGCTTCAGCTTGTGAAGGCCACACAGCTGTTCCCACTGTTCCATACTTACATTGTGTCTTACTAGCACTGACTTTGTAGCTGGCTGTATTGACAAATGTTTTAGTTATGACGAGATGGTTGTCGTAGATAACTAACTGTAAGTCGCTCTGGATAAGAGGATCTGCAAAATGACTCCAATGTAAATCTCTGGTCCAAAATCACTTAACACCAGCTTGTCTGCTGAACTCCAACCTCCGTTGTTCCACACATTCTCTCAAACTACAAACCATGCCCCCATTTTGTGGTCAAAAGGTTTTAAGCGCTCCAAAGATTGAGGGGTGAAATTACAGTACCATTGAAAATACTGCAATTATTTCCCCACCCACATTTTCCCACAATGCATCATAATTTACAGTATGCTGCAGTAAACCTTCCTTCTTTCCCTTCCTTCTCTTTCTTTCTTTCCTCCTTTCTTTCTCTCTTTCTTTCTCTTTCCTTTCTTTCTTTCCTCCTTTCTCTCTTTCTTTCTCTTTCCTTTCTTTCTTTCCTCCTTTCTTTCTCTCTTTCTTTCTCTTTCCTCCTTTCTTTCCTTCCTTTCTTTCTCTCTTTCTTTCTCTTTCCTTCCTCCTTTCTTTCCTTCCTCCTTTCTTTCCTTCCTTCCTTTCCTTCCTCCTTTCTTTCCTTCCTCCTTTCTTTCCTTCCTCCTTTCTTTCCTTCCTCCTTTCTTTCCTTCCTTCCTTTCCTTCCTTCTTTCCCTTCCTTCCTTCCTTCTTTCCCTTCCTTCCTTCTTTCCCTTCCTTCCTTCCTTCCTTCCTTCCTTCCTTCCTTCCTTCCTTCCTTCCTTCTTTCCCTTCCTTCTTTCCCTTCCTTCTTTCCCTTCCCTCCCTTCCTTCTTTTCCTTCCTTCTTTCCCTTCCTTCCTCCTTCCCTTTATTTATTTCTTTTCAGTTTCCCTGCCAAGTTCTGTCTGGTTTACCTTCAGTTTACAGAAGGACCAGTAAAGTTATATGAAGGAGAGGCCTAAGCTTGTAATTGGGGGTGTGAAGGAGGGTTGTGTTTCATTGATTCATCCTCTATTGAAATCTAACCCTCCACATTCAGATCTCTGGGAGAAAATCACACAAACATATGCAATATATCTGCTAACTTCAAGGAAAAAGTTGAATTTGATGAATGCTTCTTCTACTGGAAACTCATTTCCTGCCATTTTCTCCACAGTGCTAAGGACCGGTCCACCCAGGCTCTGTACTCCAAGCCTCCGCCAGCGGGAGAGTCCAACCACGTAGGGGGGGAGAACAGTCCTGAGGAGGTGGAGGTGTTGCTGTCCAAAAAGAGAACCCCCAAGAAGCCCTCCTTCCTCCGCTCCCTCATCAAGGCTTTTGGACCCTATTTCCTCATCGGATCTGCCTTTAAACTCCTACAGGACCTCATCACCTTCGTCAACCCACAGCTCCTCAGGTAAGTAGAGCACCACGAAGCATTATAACCCCTTATGAAGCTGTTTGAAGCCTATATGTCAAGATGAACACGCTGAACGTGGGCCTGAATGCAATTTGAAGTTCTGAGTAAAGATAAAGATCTGTGAGATATTTCAATATAACTGCTGTAGTTCCTCTTTCAGACCCATCATAGGAGCATCTGTTTCCTTGTAGCTTTACAGGGTGACAGGACAGCATTGTTCCTCTCACTACCACAGTGTTTCCAAGTACCTGGACAGTATTTACCTATGTGGTTTATGGAAGGAAATTATCTACCTAACAATCTATCATGGTCTCTCGTTTTCTCCAAATAAATTAAGTTTTGCATGGTGTTCGTTTTTCATTCTTATGGTCTTATTTGTATGTTATGCAAAGCCAACGTGTAAATGTCTTCTCGGTGTAGGCGATCATGACTGGGTGTGTATTTGAATGATGGCAGCTTTTCTGTGAAAGCATAAACCCCCTCTGTGTCATAAAGAGGGGTTTATTAATGATTTATTTCCTGGAGAGAAGAGACAGTGATAGATTTAGGTAGATCATATCTTTCCATAAACCACATGGGTGGTCATGGTGGTTAGCTCGTAATGGAAAAACTGCACCTTCCGTTGCTTGTTTTATTTCCTTCGTTCTAGGGCTTGCCCTTTGCTCATTGTACTTACAGATCACATATTATTTGTATATATTCAGTATGTTATGCTGCAAGACATTTTCTTAACGGTAATAATACATTAATAATGTATTTTCATTTGATCTCGCTCTCTCTCACTAGTTTATTGATCTCGTTCACGAAGCAGAAGGAAGCTCCCACCTGGTGGGGTTATGCCCTGGCATTCCTCATGTTCTTCACAGCCTTCCTCCAGACCCTCATCCTGCACCAACACTTCCAGTACTGCTTCGTCACCGGGATGAGGCTCCGCACCGCCATCATAGGAGCTATCTACAGGAAGGTACACACAGGCAGAATCTCTCTCACACCACACACACACACACACACACACACACAGGAGCATACACACACACACAGAAGCATGCACACACACACACAGAAGCATGCACACACACACATTCACTACAGTGGCGAAAGTACTGAATCTCTCTATCTTCTGTTCTGCCTCTATCTCTCTCTTTCTCTGTTCTCTCCCCCTAGTCTCTGATCATCACGAACGCGGCCAAGCGTACATCTACAGTGGGAGAGATAGTCAACCTGATGTCAGTGGACGCTCAGCGCTTCATGGATCTCACCACCTTTCTCAACATGCTGTGGTCCGCCCCACTTCAGATCATACTGGCGCTATACTTCCTGTGGCAGGTGGGTGGGTTCTTTCCATGGAGGTGGGTTTATTAGTCAGCCATAGAATAACTAGTACACTGTAGGGGAAGTAGATCTAATGACATCTGTGTTGATTAGTCATGTCTGGTCTGTCTGTGTTGTTGAACCAGGGTCCATCTCTGTTGTGTTGATTGGTCATTATTTGTTTCTGTGTTGATTGGTCATGATTTGTTTCTGTGTTGGTTGGTCATGCCTTGTCTGTGTTGATTGGTCATGATTTTGTTTCTGTGTTGGTTGGTCATGCCTTGTCTGTGTTGGTTGGTCATGCCTTGTCTCTGTGTTGGTTGGTCATGCCTTGTCTCTGTGTTGGTTGGTCATGCCTTGTCTCTGTGTTGATTGGTCATGATTTTGTTTCTGTGTTGATTGGTCATGCCTTGTCTCTGTGTTGATTGGTTATGCCTTGTCTGTGTTGATTGGTCATGATTTTGTGTCTGTGTTGATTGGTCATGATTTTGTGTCTGTTGATTGGTCATGATTTTGTTTCTGTGTTGATTGGTCATGCCTTGTCTCTGTGTTGATTGGTCATGCCTTGTCTCTGTGTTGGTTGGTCATGCCTTGTCTCTGTGTTGGTTGGTCATGCCTTGTCTCTGTGTTGGTTGGTCATGCCTTGTCTCTGTGTTGGTTGGTCATGCCTTGTCTCTGTGTTGGTTGGTCATGCCTTGTCTCTGTGTTGGTTGGTCATGCCTTGTCTCTGTGTTGGTTGGTCATGCCTTGTCTCTGTGTTGGTTGGTCATGCCTTGTCTCTGTGTTGGTTGGTCATGCCTTGTCTCTGTGTTGATTGGTCATGCCTTGTCTCTGTGTTGATTGGTCATGCCTTGTCTCTGTGTTGATTGGTCATGCCTTGTCTCTGTGTTGTAGAACCTGGGTCCGTCAGTGCTGGCTGGTGTTGCTGTGATGATCCTCCTGATTCCTTTAAATGCTGCCATCGCTGTGAGGACACGAGCCTACCAGGTATACATAGCTCCCTCTGCTACTCTATGAGGGCTTATCATTGGGGACAAGGAGTTGAAGTAGTGGTGATGATTGTTATTAAGATGATAAAGTCTCATAGATTAAACAACCAACTTATTTTCTAAGGGTCAATGTAGAAACATGTGCCCAACTTTTTACCACATAAATGCTAAGGGTCCAACAACAAAGCCCTGTATAGATCTGATGTGAGTTTGTACTACTGTGCTTCAAACTATGCCTTTTTTGTATGTTGAGCAACCATATCTTCAATCTAAGCCTACTAGAATAATATGTGCCCTCAGGCCTGGAGAGAAGAAAAAAAAAATCCGCTTCCCAAGAATAGTAAAGTCAGCCTGTTACCAACGCTAAGTAAACTTTTTTGGGGAAGAAAATGTGTTTGACCAGATACAATGCTATTTTACTGTAAACTATTGTAGTCTGCTGCTGGAAAACGTATGTGTTCTGGCTTTACACCCCCTGCTATATTGTGGATAAAGAGTTACCTGTCTAACAACACAGAGGGTGTTCTTTAATGGAAGCCTTTCCATCATAATCCAGGTAGAATCAGGCATTCCCCAGGGCAGCTGCCCAGGCCCCTTACTTTTTCAATCTTTACTAATGATATGCCACTGGCTTTGAGCCAATGTGTTTATGTATGCGGATGACTCAACACTATATACGTCAGCTACTACAGCGAGTGAAATCACTGCCACCCTTAACAGAGAGCTCCAGTTAGTTTCAGAATGGGTGGCAAGGAATACATTTCGAAAACTAAAAGCATTGTATTTGGGAAAAATCATTCACTAAACCTCAACTAAAGCTTGTTTTAATCATGTGGAAATTTAGCAAGTTGAGGAGTGTCAAAACATAGTGATACAACAGTAGCTAGGATGAGGAAAAGTCTGTCCATAATAAAGCGCTGCTCTGCCGCCTTAACAGCACTATCAACAAGGCAGGTCCTACAGGCCCTGGTTTTATCACACCTGGACTGCTGTCAGGTGCCACAAAGTGGAAAATTACAGAACAGGGCAGCAAGACTTGCCCTGAAATGTACAGTGCGAGCTGACATTAATAATATGTATGTAAATCTCTCATGGCTCAAAGTCGAGGAGAGATTTACTTCATCACTACTTGTTTTTGTAAGAAGTGTTGTCATGCTGAATGCACCGTGGTGTCTGTTAAAACTACTTGGACACCCATGCATACACCACAAGACATGCCACCAGAGGTCTCGTCACAATCCCCAAGTCAAGAACAGACTATGGGAGGCGCACAGTATTACATGGAACTCTATTCCACATCAGGTAGATGATGCAAGTAGTAGAATCAGATTTTAATTAAAAAAAACAGATAAAAATACACCTTATAGAACAGCTGGGACTGGCAAGACACACACACACACACACATGATAAGACATGCACTCTACACACTTACACATGGATTATGTATTGTAGATATGTAGTAGTAGAGTAGTGGCCTGAGGGAGCAAACTTAATGTGTTGAGAAATGTGTTATGTCATGTCACACATATAACACTGCCTTGGCAGGAACTAATCGGGATCCATAATAAACCCCAGGAAGATTAGCTGCTGCCTTGGCAGGAACTAATCGGGATCCATAATAAACCCCAGGAAGATTAGCTGCTGCCTTGGCAGGAACTAATGGGGATCCATAATAAACCCCAGGAAGATTAGCTGCTGCCTTGGCAGGAACTAATCAGGATCCATAATAAACCCCAGGAAGATTAGCTGCTGCCTTGGCAGGAACTAATGGGGATCCATAATAAACCCCAGGAAGAGTAGCTGCTGCCTTGGCAGGAACTAATCAGGATCCATAATAAACCCCAGGAAGATTAGCTGCTGCCTTGGCAGGAACTAATCGGGATCCATAATAAACCCCAGGAAGATTAGCTGCTGCCTTGGCAGGAACTAATGGGGATCCATAATAAACCCCAGGAAGAGTAGCTGCTGCCTTGGCAGGAACTAATGGGGATCCATAATAAACCCCAGGAAGAGTAGCTGCTGCCTTGGCAGGAACTAATGGTGATCCCTAACAAACCTCAGGAAGATTAGCTGCTGCCCTGGCAGGAACTAATCAGGATCCATAATAAACCCCAGGAAGATTAGCTGCTGCCTTGGCAGGAACTAATGGGGATCCATAATAAACCCCAGGAAGAGTAGCTGCTGCCTTGGCAGGAACTAATCAGGATCCATAATAAACCCCAGGAAGATTAGCTGCTGCCTTGGCAGGAACTAATCGGGATCCATAATAAACCCCAGGAAGATTAGCTGCTGCCTTGGCAGGAACTAATGGGGATCCATAATAAACCCCAGGAAGAGTAGCTGCTGCCTTGGCAGGAACTAATGGTGATCCCTAACAAACCTCAGGAAGATTAGCTGCTGCCCTGGCAGGAACTAATGAGGATCCATAATAAATACATAAACTATCAAAGCCTCTATTAACCCTAACTCTATTAAGGAGTGTGAAATACTGTATTTTCCCTTGAAATCTGAAAAAACATCAACAGTGAATATGCTCTCTAAAGTAGTGTTGTTTTGACATCTCCTCTACCTCCCCCTCTACCCCCCCTCTCTCTCTCTCTCCCCCTCTACCCCCTCTCTCCCTCTCCCCCTCTACCCCCTCTCTCTCTCTCTCTCCCCCTCTACCCCCTCTCTCCCTCTCCCCCTCTACCCCCTCTCTCTCTCCCTCTCCCCCTCTACCCCCTCTCTCTCTCTCTCTCTCCCCCTCTACCCCCTCTCTCTCTCTCCCCCTCTACCCCTCTCCCCCTCTACCCCACCCCCCCCCCTCCCTATCTCTCAGGTGGAGCAGATGCAGTACAAGGACGCTCGCATCAAACTGATGAACGAGATTCTGAACGGGATCAAAGTGTTGAAGCTGTACGCCTGGGAGAACTCCTTTAAAGAGAAGGTTCTGGAGATCAGACAGAAAGAGCTCAATGTGCTCCGCAAGACGGCCTACCTCGGTGCTCTGTCTACCATGGCCTGGACCAGCGCACCATTCCTAGTACGGGACACACACACAGCTCTATATTGTCCTTGTTGTACACTATATACCATGTTTGC
Organism: Oncorhynchus clarkii lewisi; assembly: GCF_045791955.1. Lineage (NCBI taxonomy): Eukaryota > Metazoa > Chordata > Actinopteri > Salmoniformes > Salmonidae > Oncorhynchus > Oncorhynchus clarkii. The sequence continues at coordinate 63,255 of NW_027258230.1, read as the reverse complement.
ATAAGGAAGGACAACTCTGTAATATTTCTAAGATGACTAGCGTTAGCTCTTTTAGAGGAAGTGAGTACACTCTGACAGCTGTATTGCAGACCCATGAGCTGCCCAGAGGATCTACTTCCATGATTGTTTTCTCTTAATGTCTCCTCAGGTTGCCTTGATGACGTTTGCAGTGTACGTGACAGTGGATAAAAATAACATTTTAGATGCGGAGAAAGCCTTTGTGTCTTTGTCTCTGTTTAACATCTTACGGTTCCCTCTCAATATGCTGCCCCAAGTCATCAGTAGCGTTGTACAGGTAGGCTCACCTCCTCCTCACTCTGCTCCTCCTCCTCCTCCTCACTCTGCTCCTCCTCCTCCTCACTCTGCTCCTCCTCCTCCTCACTCTGCTCCTCCTCCTCCTCACTCTCCTCCTCCTCACTCTGCTCCTCCTCCTCCTATCACTCTGCTCCTCTTCCTCTTCACTCTGCTCCTCCTCCTCCTCACTCTGCTCCTCCTCCTCCTCACTCTGTTCCTCCTCCTCACTCTGCTCCTCCTCCTCACCTCACTCTGCTCCTCCTCCTCCTCACTCTGCTCCTTCTCCTCCTCACTCTGCTCCTCCTCTTACCCCTTCTGTCACTCCTCCTGTACGTGAGTATTGTGTTGACTCTGTAGCTTCTCATCAGGCCAGCGTGTCTCTGAAGCGTATCCAGGACTTCCTGAGTCATGAAGAGCTGGACCCAGAGTCTGTGGACAGGAATAACACAGCCACAGGTAAACATGGATGCAGCTGACCAAAGAACCAGCCCAAGCTGACCAAGAAACCAGATCAAACTTGGCTGGGCTGGTTCCATTTCACTCCCTGGGCTGTTCTGATAGGCCATAGGTTTTTCACTGACATGAAGGGATAGGATAAAGGGAAAGCTAATGGGACAGGGCCTCTGAGTCAATCTAATGGTCTGTTTCTGTTGAGTCATTCTAATGGTCTGTTTAGTCATTCTAATGGTCTGTTTAGTCAATCTAATGGTCTGTTTCTGTTGAGTCATTCTAATGGTCTGTTTAGTCATTCTAATGGTCTGTTTAGTCATTCTAATGGTCTGTTTAGTCATTCTAATGGTCTGTTGAGTCATTCTAAAGGACTGTTTAGTCATTCTAATGGTCTGTTGAGTCATTCTAATGGTCTATGTTTCTGATAAGTCATGCTGATGTTGGCCGTTGCCATGGTTCCCCATCTGCCATTATTGTCGATGGTTGCGTTTTCAATAAGTAACAATGGGGGGTGCGGGGTTTGTAATACATTTTGGTTCTGCATACTGTAGTCATTACTCTTGGCTTTTGTGATATAAACATTTTGGACTCTACCTTGAGGTGACTTAAGGGAATTAGACACATGTGGTTCTACAGTGTATAGTGTGGTGGCTTATTTCTGCTTTACCAAACGAGGAGAGTTAAACTTCACACGCCAGTCAGAGCTTAAGCTACGTCTTTAATAATAAGAGCTCTAGCAATAGCCTTTTTGACTTTCAACGATGCGCCATTTCTAATGAACCATTGAAAGTGACATCAGAAAAGTACAAAGATCTTTTATAGCCAAGATGCACCCCTCTCAACCTACATGACGAACCACAGATGCATAGAATGGTCACAAGGTTAAGATTTGTATGATAGATATCTATAAAACATAGCAGAGAGTTACTGCTGTGTCAACAGTTTTCATTGTAAAGACCAGTGTCTGGTTCCTCCTACTCCAAACTGGGACCCGTCTCACCCTGGTACGGTACAGCACAAAAACATTACCTTGTGTTATCTGGACTGCTCTTTAGGCTTTATTACCCAAAGACATCATAAATCCCCTCTGTCAGTGTTATCTCATAGAGGCCCCCCTCAGTAGAACACACACACATATAATAGTTAACAGAATACTCTATTCTGTCGAATAAAACAACCATTAAATGCAATACAAGCATTATAACATAATCATGCAATTTTCCACGACAATAGTCATGGCTTTTCCTTCTTGGCTCTGAGACAGTTTGAATATATGCTTCCAGTTTGGTAATGCTGTGTCACGATTGGTGGTTTCCTAACTGCCTTTCAGTCTTACACTGTGTTCTCCCCTTCAGATAGCTCAGTGACTGTTGTCAATGGGAAGTTCACCTGGGCAAAACAAGATCCTCCTGCTCTGCACAAGTAAGTTAGTGAGTTGTATCATGACAAGGACAAATAACAATTTAAAGGGAAGGAATGTACTTTACTGATGTGCCCCGTGTGTGTGTTTGTCCGCAGTATAAACCTGATGGTGCCGCAGGGCTCTCTGCTAGCGGTGGTTGGACATGTAGGCTGTGGGAAGTCTTCCCTGGTGTCAGCTCTACTGGGAGAGATGGAGAAACTGGAGGGACACATCTCCATACGGGTACATCTGCACTCAATTCATTTATACTCACCGAAGATTGATTGGTGGCTCAATTGCTTGATTGATTGAACGATTGATCGACTGATTGATTGTTAGGTGTTAGGGTCTAGATTGAATTTTAGGGTCTAGTTGTAGTTTTCATCTGTACTGAGTTCCTTCACTCCTCTCCTCCAGGGTTCGGTGGCCTACGTCCCCCAGCAGGCCTGGATCCAGAACGCCACTCTGAGAGACAACATCCTATTTGGCAAGGCCTACAACGAGCAGAAGTACCGCTCTTGTCTGGAGGCTTGCGCCCTGACCCCTGACCTGGAAGTACTACCTGGAGGAGACCTGACCGAGATTGGAGAGAAGGTAGGGAGATGGGATAGAATCTAACATGGGTTGTTTTTGGAGCTAAAGGCCATGTTAGCCCACTGAACAAAAGCTTAGGCATTAGCTCTGGGAGCTAAATTGCATCTTAGAGTCTCAAAGGAATGACTTTTGAGATCAGTGATTTGCTTGTGATTGCTAGCTTGCTAGTGATTTCTCTCTCTCTGTCTATCTGTCCCTCCTTCCCTCAGGGTATCAACCTGTCTGGTGGCCAGAGACAGAGGGTGAGTCTGGCCAGAGCTCTGTACAACGAGGCAGATGTCTACCTGCTGGATGACCCTCTGTCTGCCGTGGACTCCCACGTGGCCAAACACATCTTCGACCATGTCATTGGCCCAGAGGGGGTGCTGCAGGGCAAGGTGAGGAGAGTAGTCAATCTGCTATGTTCTCTGTACATTACAGAAGAAGAGAGACATTCTGAGGGGTAGCAGAGCAAAACGGACTGGTTAAATATATTGTCCTTTATCAACAATCTTTGGTTGTATGAGAAAGAGACCAGTCGGATGTCTTGTCCTTTATTAACAATCTTTGGTGGTCAGTCACTACATTGCCAGTTTTTTCCATTCTAACATGGCTATCTCCTACAACTGACAAGTTCATAAGTTATATTCTGTGTAGTTCAGATAGCAAAACCCATTTGTAGAGTCCTCAACTACAATAGAGGAAGTAGTCACTCTTTTTTGTGGTTTATTATTTTCCATCCTGTCTGCTGGTTGGTTTGGTAGCATATCTATGACTTTGTTGCGCTGATAAGAAACTTCAGTACAGAAGCTGGTTGGAATGTGCAGCACTTGGGTGTGTAAAGTCAGTATGTATATTGCAATATTTTATCGATATTTGTCTCTTAAGTCAAACATGCCAACATATTATCAGCACTTTTAATTTCCCTGACTGATGAAAACACATTTTCTCATGCTCTCTTGTCTCTCTGTAGCAGATATGTAATTGAGCAATATGTTTGGAACATTTATTTGCAATAAAATCGCAGTATCGAATGGCAATGCATACTGTATCGGCACCTAAGAATACTGATAATATCGTATCGCGAGGTCCATGACAATTCCCAGCCTTAATGACAGAGCCTCTTTTCGTTTACCCCAGACACGTATCTTGGTGACACACGGCATCAGCTTCCTGCCGCAGGTGGACAACATAATGGTGATGGTGGAGGGCAGAGTGTCGGAGATGGGTTCATACCAGGAGCTGCTCCAACAGAACGGAGCTTTCGCTGAGTTCCTCAGAAACTATTCCCTGGAGGACATCATAGAGGACGAGGCAACAGGTACAACTATCTGTTACTATAGCAGAGGGATTCAGAACTCTGAGGTCCGTAGATCTGCTGATTTTCTCTTCCACCTGGTTATTATTTGCAACCGCCTGGTTTCCCCGGTGTAAATCAGTGCCTGATTGTAGGGGATGAATTTAATGAAAGCAGTGGAAATGGCTTCAAGATCCAGATCTAAATTTGAGGACTAAAGCATAAAATCATACTATTGCTGTTTCTGCCCTTAGAGAGAGATCTAAAACAGATACTATTGCTGTTTCTGCCCTTGGAGAGATATCTAAAACAGATAATATTGCTGTTTCTGCCCTCGAAGAGATATCTAAAACAGATACTATTGCTGTTTCTGCCCTTGGAGAGATATCTAAAACAGCTACTATTGCTGTTTCTGCCCTTAGAGAGAGATCTAAAACAGAAAATCATACTATTGCTGTTTCTGCCCTTAGAGAGAAATCTAAATCAGAAAATCATACTATTGCTGTTTCTGCCCTCGGAGAGATATCTAAATCAGAAAATCATACTATTGCTGTTTCTGCCCTTGGAGAGATATCTAAAGTAGATACTATTGCTGTTTCTGCCCTTGGAGAGATATCTAAAACATATACTATTGCTGTTTCTGCCCTTGGAGAGAGATCTAAAACAGATACTATTGCTGTTTCTGCCCTTGGAGAGATATCTAAAACAGATACTATTGCTGTTTCTGCCCTTGGAGAGATATCTAAAACAGATACTATTGCTGTTTCTGCCCTTGGAGAGATATCTAAAACAGATACTATTGCTGTTTCTGCCCTTGGAGAGATATCTAAAACAGATACTATTGCTGTTTCTGCCCTTGGAGAGATATCTAAAACAGCTACTATTGCTGTTTCTGCACTTGGAGAGATATCTAAAACAGATACTATTGCTGTTTCTGCCCTCGGGGAGATATCTAAAACAGATACTATTGCTGTTTCTGCCCTCGGAGAGATATCTAAAACAGATACTATTGCTGTTTCTGCCCTTGGAGAGATATCTAAAACAGCTACTATTGCTGTTTCTGCACTTGGAGAGATATCTAAAACAGATACTATTGCTGTTTCTGCCCTCGGGGAGATATCCAAAACAGATACTATTGCTGTTTCTGCCCTCGGAGAGATATCTAAAACAGATACTATTGCTGTTTCTGCCCTTAGAGAGAGATCTAAAACAGATACTATTGCTGTTTCTGCCCTCGGAGAGATATCTAAAACAGCTACTATTGCTGTTTCTGCCCTTAGAGAGAGATCTAAAACAGATACTATTGCTGTTTCTGCCCTCGGAGAGATATCTAAAACAGCTACTATTGCTGTTTCTGCCCTCGGAGAGATATCTAAAACAGATACTATTGCTGTTTCTGTCCTCGGAGAGATATCTAAAACAGATACTATTGCTGTTTCTGCCCTTGGAGAGATATCTAAAACAGATACTATTGCTGTTTCTGCCCTTGGAGAGATATCTAAAACAGATACTATTGCTGTTTCTGCCCTTGGAGAGATATCTAAAACAGAGACTGTTGCTGTTTCTGCCCTTGGAGAGATATCTAAAACAGATACTATTGCTGTTTCTGCCCTTGGAGAGATATCTAAAACATATACTATTGCTGTTTCTGCCCTTGGAGAGATATCTAAAACAGATACTATTGCTGTTTCTGCCCTTGTAGAGATATCTAAAACAGATACTATTGCTGTTTCTGCCATTGGGGTTCTACTGTTCAGCCTATACCAGTGCCTATCAATATTTGTCCTGGAAGGCGACTGGGTGTGCAAGCTACTGGGTTTTGCTCCAGTCCTGCTCTAATAGATCTAATCAAGGTCCTAGTCAGCAGCTGATTAGATTATTCAGGTTTGTTAGAGTAGGGTTGGAACAAAACCCTGCATACCCAGTAGCTCTCTAGGAGGAGAGTTGCCAGCCCATACCCTACACGTGTAGGGTTGTGTACACCTGCTCCATAATTACCACGGTAACCATGTGACTCAACACCCCACAGTGGATTTGATTGATGAAGAAGAGGACTTCCCTGATGACGTCCTTAGCAACCATACAGACATGGTGGACAGTGAACCAGTGGTCGAGGCAAAGAGGAAGTTCATAAGGTACAGTAAAAGCCTCTATAACAATTCATAAGGCACTCATAAGCCCCTGTAACTGTTCACAAGGCACTCATAAGCCTCTGTAGCAGTTCATAAGGCACTCATAAACCTCTGTAGCAGTTCATAAGGCACTCATAAGCCTCTAACAGGTCATAAGGCACTCATAAGCCTCTAACAGGTCATAAGGCACTCATAAGCCTCTGTAGCAGTTCATAAGGCACTCATAAGCCTCTGTAGCAGTTCATAAGGCACTCATAAGCCTCTAACAGGTCATAAGGCACTCATAATCCTCTAACAGGTCATAAGGCACTCATAAGCCTCTAACAGGTCATAAGGCAGTCATAAGCCCCTAACAGGTCATAAGGCACTCATAAGCCTCTTAACAGGTCATAAGGCACTCATAAGCCTCTGTAGCAGTTCATAAGGCACTCATAAGCCTCTAACAGGTCATAAGGCACTCATAAGCCTCTGTAGCAGTTCATAAGGCACTCATAAGCCTCTGTAGCAGTTCATAAGGCACTCATAAGCCTCTAACAGGTCATAAGGCACTCATAAGCCTCTAACAGGTCATAAGGCAGTCCCTCCAGGATTCCTTGGTGTTTTTGTGTGATAGTTGCAGTCCCTCCAGGATTCCTTGGTGTTTTTGTGTGATAGTTGCAGTCCCTCCAGGATTCCTTGGTGTTTTTGTGTGATATTTGCAGTCCAAAATGCTTGATTTTTCTGCAGCAATTCCGATATTGTCATATTTGTCATAAATGCACTGAAGGGGAAATGTTTGTTGACGTGTTGCTTGATTGAATAATGTTATGCGCTAAAAATTCAGTTTTTGGTTAAAAAAAAATGCGAGCCATGTTTTTGTTAGTGTGGTGATCGGACGGTTATATGCGATAATATTGCAATGATTTTACTTTTATCTGGTAATAGTGCAGAGATTTGTCAAATTTGCAAAACCTCGCATAATATGCAGGGAATTGTTGATTTTGCCAAAATATTGCAGACCGCAAAATCCTGAAGGGGCTTCGGTATGTTTAACCACCTCTGTGATAGACAACTGCTGTATTCTATGTGGTTTTGGACTTAAGTTACTATCAAGCATTTTGCGACAGATTTTTTTTTTGAAAAGTACGATACACACAACGATTGATTGATTGATTGACGGATCAATCACTTCCTCCCTCCCTGCAGGCAGATCAGCGTCATCTCAGGGGACCTGGAGAACCCAAGGAGCAAGTCTGTCCGGAGACGTCTGTGCAGCGAGAGGAAGCACGCTGAGCCTGACGCAGAGAAGAAACTACCCAAGGTGGAGAAACTTATCCAGGCAGAGACCACTGAGACGGGCAGAGTGAGTAGAGATATGGAGATACATCGTTCAGTAAACCTGGTTGAGGGTGTGGACTTCTAAACTCTCCTACCTCCAGGTGTATTCCTAGACAGTACAACCTCTGACCTCTACCCTCTTAACCCTGACCTTTTATTAACCTCTCTCCTCAGGTGAAGAGCAAGGTGTTCTGGGAGTACGCCAAGGCAGTAGGGCCTCTGCTGACCCTCTTCATCTGTTTCCTGTACGGCTGTCAGAGCGCCGCTGCCATCGGAGCCAACGTCTGGCTGAGTCAGTGGACCAATGACGCGGCTCAGAACATGACTCAGGAGAATGTCAGCATGAGGGTAGGGGTGTATGCTGCTCTGGGCATAACACAAGGTGAGGAGACCTGCTGTTCATTACCTTAGGATAAGAATACCTGTCCAGGATAAGAATACCTGTCCAGCTTAATGTGACGTCACTGGTGAAGAAAGTATCTCTACAGTTCAATATTTATTGTGATTACAACGTGGTTACATTTGTTCATGGTGTTTGGGTCGTTTGTCCCTAAGATACATTTTGTTATTGTAGGTATTGTTGTGTATGTTTAACTTTTTGACTGTATGACGCTAACTATGAATGGTTGGTTTTGTGTGAGGACTTTGGCCTCTACCCCTCAGTAACACTGGAAGCTGGATTTGAATTTCATTGAAAAGGGACTCCACATTCAGGAGAGAGGACACATACAAAACCCACTGTCTCCTCAACCCTCATCTCCCTCCCTCCCTCCCTCCCTCCCTCCCTCCCAGGCATCCTGGTCATGGTCTCCTCCTTCACCCTGGCCATGGGGAACATCGGAGCAGCCAGGAAGCTCCACTATGCCCTCCTGGACAACAAGTTTCACACCCCTCAGTCTTTCTTTGACACCACCCCCATAGGCAGGGTCATCAACCGCTTCTCGAAGGACATCTACGTCATCGACGAGGCACTGCCCTCCACCGTTCTCATGTTCCTCGGGACCTTCTTCTCCTCTCTCTCCACCATGATAGTCATAGTGGCCAGCACACCCATCTTCGCCGTGGTCATAGCTCCCCTGACTTTCATCTACGTCTTCGTCCAGGTATTGGTTCTGTTCTGAGGAGCTAACCGTTGCTTGCTCTGCTCTCTAGGACAGGAGTTTATGGTGTCGAGTTCTACTTTTCCTTCACATTTGTGCTTACGTTCCTGAATGCGGCATGCAGCGTTATGATTGGTGGAGCAGTTTATGTATCCTTTGAACTTTTTGTTTCTCTTCAGCTTTTTGTTTTCCTGGTATCAGTTTGCTCTACTCCTCCCTGTCTCCTCTTCCCTAGCCATGCATTCACTTCCTCTCTCTTTCTCTCTCTTTACCTACACACGCCAACACACACATATACATACAGAGCGTGCCATCTCGAGTCACCAACAGCCGGTACAGTAGTGAATAGTGAAGGAGGCTTCTGTTCTCCTGAGTTGTGTTTGTTGACTGAGACCCAGGAGAACACTGCTGTGTGTTCTTTTCAACCTCACGTCCTTCTCAGGGACACGCTGGAGAATGGTGATTTATACAATAGAGTGGCATAGGATGAAGTAGCCCCGAGGCAGTACAATTCTGATGTTTTTCACTTTTGACCGATCAGATCAGTTCTGAAAAAGATCTGATGTGAAAAGATCTGATAGGATTTGTCAAAAGACCAACAAGTGGATAAAAGATTTGGCATGTATCTAGTGTGCTGCTGCCCTCTGGTGGTAAGCGAACGGAAAGACAACTTGTAGTCAGTCTGACGCTACAGGTATCTGTCCACACGGTAGGGAGTTAGTGGTTATTTTGTTTCCTGTCTAACTATACAGGGTATTGATTAGCTTCAAGGTTTCCATACAGTGTCTTCACCCTTTGACCCAGGAAATTAATATGAGGGTCCTCTTGTGCCAAAATACTACATACCAGTGGTCTGTGAAGACCTGGTATTAGGCGAATCCCAACTTGAGTTAAGATGAATGAGTGCTGAGAGAAGAGAGAGAGATGCTTTCATTTCAAGAAACCACCTCCTCTTTTCAACCCGTTTGATCAGTTCCATAGAAAAGATGTAAAGAGATTTACGTTAATCCTGACGTGAAAACAGTTTACTTTGTGCCTCGGTTTGGATGTTTCGCTGAGGGCTGCTGGGCCTTATGCTTGGTCATCATTTTGTTTTAACATTATGCTTGGTCATCATTTTGTTTTAACATTATGCTTGGTCATCATTTTGTTTTAACATTATGCTTGGTCATCATTTGTTTTAACATTATGCTTGGTCATCATTTTGTTTTAACATTATGCTTGGTCATCATTTTGTTTTAACATTATGCTTGGTCATCATTTGTTTTAACATTATGCTTGGTCATCATTTTGTTTTAACATTATGCTTGGTCATCATTTTGTTTTAACATTATGCTTGGTCATTTTGTTTTAACATTATGCTTGGTCATCATTTTGTTTTAACATTATGCTTGGTCATCATTTTGTTTTAACATTATGCTTGGTCATCATTTTGTTTTTTTGTTTTAATATTATGCTTGGTCATCATTTTGTTTTAACATTATGCTTGGTCATCATGCTTCCATGTTGTGTTTTTTTTGTTTTAACCAAACCGTACACTACAACATGATGGCATTTAAGCACTAATGGAAGTTGAAGTGCTGCTTTTTAGTTTGTAATCAAATGTGTTTTAGTCCTGAATGCTTTAGAATTTGATTTGATAATGAAATTAAATAATACTTTATTTTTTTAGAATAATTTTGGTGGCCTGGTGGAAAGAGCATCTGGCATTATGATAATTCATGTAAACAGTAGCTAAATATTCATAAAATATATCGATCACTATCAAATTAATCTATTACTCTATAAGTCTATCAAATGAACTCTGCAGGTGTTGTGACCCCTGACCTTACCATAGTGTGATACTGCAGTGTGTGCTTGCTAGTTGCTTACTGTTATAGCGTGTACCCCAAGGTGTAGATATGTGTTATAGCGTGTACCCCAAGGTTTAGATATGTGTTATAGCGTGTACTCCAGGGTTTAGATATGTGTTATAGCGTGTACTCCAGGGTTTAGATATGTGTTATAGCGTGTACTCCAGGGTTTAGATATGTGTTATAGCGTGTACTCCAGGGTTTAGATATGTGTTATAGCGTGTACTCCAGGGTTTAGATATGTGTTATAGCGTGTACTCCAGGGTTTAGATATGTGTTATAGCGTGTTTAGATATCTGTTATAGCGTGTACTCCAGGGTTTAGATATGTGTTATAGCGTGTACTCCAGGGTTTAGATATGTGTTATAGCGTGTTTAGATACTGTATAATGCTGTCTGTCTCTCTTCCCCACTGTTTAGATATGTGTTATAGCGTGTTTAGATATGTGTCATAGCGTGTTTAGATATGTGTTATAGCTTGTTTAGATATGTGTTATAGCGTGTTTAGATACTGTATAATGCTGTTTGTCTCTCTTCCCCACGGCTTTAGAGATTTTATGTGGCCACGTCTCGGCAGTTAAAGCGTCTGGAGTCGGTCACCAGATCTCCCATATACTCCCATTTCTCTGAGACCGTCACCGGCTCTAGTGTCATCAGAGCCTATGGCAGACACGATGCCTTTGTTCTAATGAGTGACATGAAGGTGGATGACAACCAAAAGAGTTACTACCCTGGTATAGTGGCCAACAGGTAGGTGGTATCTCTCTCCTACTGTACGTTCACTATGGACTCTGGAGGACAGTGGCTGCGTTCCAATTGTCTTCATCTACTTCCTTTCCTCGTTCCCATTTTTTGGCTCCTGCTGATCTGAAAGCGGCTGGCTAAGGATCCAAGGGCCCTAGGATTCTCTTTACAAAATGACATTAATTTAGTGGACAGTATTTGTCCATTTTGGATTTTTGAGAATTGTAACAGAGACTGGTGCTAAATGTTGAAAGCTTCACAGACTAACATGTTCCGTCACAAATTACATACAGTAAGACATTGGTGTCCCACTTCACAATACGTGGCCCAAAATACTGAATATAGCCTATATTTGCATGGTGATGTAATTACATAAGCAGGTACGGTGCAGAGACATACTGTGTGTCAGTGCTGCTCTAACTGTGTGTCTGTGTGTGTGTGTGTGTGTGTGTGTGTGTGTGTGTGTGTGTGTGTGTGTGTGTGTGTGTGTGTAGGTGGTTAGGGGTGCGTATAGAGTTCATTGGGAACTGCATCGTACTGTTTGCTGCTCTGTTTGCTGTGATCGGGAAAGACAAGCTCAACCCTGGACTGGTGGGACTCTCTGTGTCCTACGCTCTACTGGTACAGTACAACATATTCATAGATCTACTGTCCGTCTAACGGTCTGATACACATTTCCATTAAATGGTGCCCATCGACCTGCCACTGCGATTCTGTTGTGCTGGTGTGAATGATGTCACGCTGCTTGCTTAGCGAGTATAGCTTCCTCCTGATTTGGCTCATATATTGAGGCTCGAACCAAGGACCACTGCCTCGCAAACACACTCTGACCGCCTTCCCGAAGCGTCTTACCCAGCCGCGCTCCTGAAAAGATAGCTATGAGGGCAGTGCAAGTGGGGCCTCTTCAGGCTGAGGAGTTTCACAGATCCCCATCTGCTACACTAGGTTGGAGTTGGAACCCAGTGTTTTAAAAGCGATCTGGTGTGATGATGTACGACAGCTTAATGACGCTGCTTGTGTTTTCTCCCAATAAGCATCACTCATGCAACAGTACTGTGTTGTCCTGGTAACAGGTGACCATGTCACTGAACTGGATGGTGAGGATGACGTCAGATCTGGAGAGCAACATCGTAGCCGTGGAGAGAGTCAAGGAGTACTCTGAGACCAAAATTGAGGTACAGAGCACACACACGCACTGCTTACTAGGGTAGGACATTTACATATGGAAATCATCCAATGAACCAGGTCTAATCTCTCAGACATACAAGGCAAAGTGACAGTGGAAATGCCCGCTGTTTGTTAATAAAGACCACCTGAGTTCTGTAAATAGTATTTATATATATATTTTTTTTTTTTCATAAGTGTGTTTTTATTTTGGGCTGTTTGGCTGCCAAGTCAGACTCACAACCATAAAAGACTAATACAAGTGGAACTAGATTCCCCAACCGTACAGCGATTCCCTTTGATGTGGAGGGCTGGGCTATATAGCACACTGTACATTTCAGACTACTTTGATTATTAACTAAATATAACCCCCTCTTTACTGATCACGTGGTTGAGTTTCTAGAATACTGTGTTTTCTGAAATACGGCTCTCATCAACCTCTGCGAAATGTGGGCAGCATTTGCAAGTGTGTATAAAGTGTATTGTTGCGCATCATTGTGTTTGTGTATGTTGCAAGGCCCCATGGGAGGTGGAAGACAAGAAGCCTTCCCCTGATTGGCCATCCCAGGGGAAGGTAGAGTTCCTTGACTACAGTGTGAGGTACAGAGAGGGACTAGACCTGGTCCTCAAGAACCTCACCCTCAGCGTCGTTGGAGGAGAGAAGGTGAGAGCCACAGGCCTGAATGGTGTAGATTAGTGAGGAAAACATGCGTTTTAGACACGGTGCGTACAGATGCCCGCGACAAGTCCTCAAATACAGTCGCAGATTAATGAAGAAACTTGACACCGTAAAAACACCTGGAAAATGTTCATTTTGGGGTGAAAAACAGTGCTTTCGTTTGCCACTCGGAACATGGTAAATGGTTAACAGAATGTACCCCCAATGAAAGGACGCTGTACTCCTGCCATCACATGTTATACACAGATAAAATGCTGTTTAGTTTATCAGAACAGGTGCTGATGTGTGTATCGAGCACGCAGATATCTGTAACAAGTGTTTGAATAGAGACGGGTAAAACTACAATGCTCGCTGAGCGTGCAGGTTTCCGGAGGGTTTCATTATGTTGGCCTGCGTGTGTTGCAGATAGGTATCGTGGGTCGTACTGGGGCTGGTAAGTCCTCTATGACACTGTGCCTGTTTCGGCTGTTGGAGGCGGCAGGGGGAGAGATCACCATCGACGGGGTCAAGATATCGGAGATAGGGCTGCATGACCTGAGGTCGAAACTCACCATCATACCACAGGTACACACACACACACACACATACACATTCACACACACACACACCCTACACCTTCCTCACCTCCACCTCCACTACCCTCTCTACGTCCCCAGGAACCAGTGCTGTTCTCAGGCAGTCTGAGGATGAACCTGGACCCCTTTGAGAAGTACAATGACGGGGAGGTGTGGAAAGCTCTGGAGCTGTCCCACCTCAACAAGTTTGTCAGCAACCAGCCGGCTAAATTGGAGCTGGAGTGTTCAGAGGGAGGAGAGAACCTCAGGTAACATCCCAAACATCTTAAACAACGGCATGTTTTCAGACACACCTGTAGAAGGCCTTTACCTGTAGAAGGCATTTACTTGTATATTCAGGTGGGAATTAAAAACTTAACAACATTTGGAATACAAACATGTCTTTATTAGAATATTCTCTTAAGGATGTCTCTGAATCTTTCTTTTTAGCTTTTTGTACCTTTTCACATTTTACTCGTCTGGAAAATAATGTAATATATTTGTGTGTGTGTTCAGTGTGGGCCAGAGGCAGCTGGTGTGTTTAGCCAGGGCTCTACTGAGGAAGACGAGGATCCTGATCCTGGATGAAGCTACAGCAGCCATCGACCTAGAGACCGACGACCTCATCCAGTCAACCATCAGGACACAGTTTGAGGACTGCACCGTCTTCACCATAGCTCACAGACTCAACACCATCATGGACTACACTAGGTAATGTACAATTACATGGGCCTCCCGGGTGGCGCAGTGGTTAAGGGCGCTGTACTGCAGCGCCAACTGTGCCATCAGAGACTCTGGGTTCGCACCCAGGCTCTGTCGTAACCGGCCGCGACCGGGAGGTCCGTGGGGCGACGCACAATTGGCCTATAGCGTCGTCCGGGTTAGGGAGGGCTTGGTCGGTAGGGATGTCCTTGTCTCATCGCGCACCAGCGACAAGGTTGCCAGGTGCATGGTGTTTCCTCTGGCACATTGGTGTGGTTGGCTTCCGGGTTGGATGGCACTGTGTTAAGAAGCAGTGCGGCTAGGTTGGGTTGTGTATCGGAGGACGCATGACTTTCAACCTTCGTCTCTCCCGAGCCCGTACGGGAGTTGTAGTGATGAGACAAGATATAAATTGGGGAGAAAAAGGGGTAAAAAAAATAAGATAATTGCAGACATTGTCCGTCTGTTTGTGCACAAGCACAATTATAGTACTGTTTGTGCACAAGCACAATTATAGTACTGTTTGTGCACAAGCACAATTATAGTACTGTTTGTGCACAAGCACAATTATAGTACTGTTTGTGCACAAGCACAATTATAGTACTGTTTGTGCACAAGCACAATTATAGTACTGTTTGTGCACAAGCACAATTATAGTACTGTTTGTGCACAAGCACAATTATAGTACTGTTTATGCACAAGCACAATTATAGTACTGTTTGTGCACAAGCACAATTATAGTACTGTTTGTGCACAAGCACAATTATAGTACTGTTTGTGCACAAGCACAATTATAGTACTGTTTGTGCACAAGCACAATTATAGTACTGTTTGTGCACAAGCACAATTATAGTACTGTTTGTGCACAAGCACAATTATAGTACTGTTTATGCACAAGCACAATTATAGTACTGTTTGTGCACAAGCACAATTATAGTACTGTTTGTGCACAAGCACAATTATAGTACTGTTTGTGCACAAGCACAATTATAGTACTGTTTATGCACAAGCACAATTATAGTACTGTTTGTGCACAAGCACAATTATAGTACTGTTTGTGCACAAGCACAATTATAGTACTGTTTATGCACAAGCACAATTATAGTACTGTTTGTGCACAAGCACAATTATAGTACTGTTTGTGCACAAGCACAATTATAGTACTGTTTGTGCACAAGCACAATTATAGTACTGTTTATGCACAAGCACAATTATAGTACTGTTTGTGCACAAGCACAATTATAGTACTGTTTGTGCACAAGCACAATTATAGTACTGTTTATGCACAAGCACAATTATAGTACTGTTTGTGCACAAGCACAATTATAGTACTGTTTGTGCACAAGCACAAACAGACGGACATACATACAGTGCATTCAGAAAGTATTCAGACCCCTTGACTTTATCCACATTTATCCTTATTCTAAAATTGATTAAATCAACAACAACAAAAATCCTCAATCTACACACAATAACCCAAACAGGTTTAGAAATGTTTGCCTCCTGTTTCCATTGATCATCCTCAACTTGATTGGTGTCCGTCTGTGGTAAATTGAATTGATTGGACATGATTTGGAAAGGCACACATGAGGTCGAAGGATTTGTCTGTAGAGCTCCGTAACAGGATTGTGTCAATGCACAGATCTGGGGGAAGGGTACCAAAAAATATCTGCAGCATTTAAGGTCCCCAAGAACACAGTGGCCTCCATCATTCTTAAAGGAAGAAGTTTGGAACCACCAAGACTCTTCCTAGATCTGGCCGCCTGGCTAAACTGAGCAATCGGGGGAGAAGGGCCTTGGTCAGGGAGGTGAGCAAAATCCTGATTATCAAAGCTCCTGAGTTCCTCTGTGGAGATGGAAGAACCTTCCAGAAGGACAACCATCTCTGTAGCACTCCACCAATCAGGCATTTTTGGTAGAGTGGCCAGACAGAAGCCCCTCTTCAGTAAAAGGCACATTGATAACCTGCTACAGAGAGCAGATGACCTCAGACTGGGGCCAAGGTTCACCTTCAAACAGGACAACAACCCTAAGCACACAGCCAAGACAACGCAGGAGTGGCTTCGGGACAAGTCTCTGAATGTTCTTGAGTTGCCCAGCTCTGGTAGGAGACCTGGAAATAGCTGTGCAGCAATGCTCCCCATCCAATCTGACAGAGCTTGACAGGATCTGCGGAGAAGAATGGGAGAAACTCCCCAAATACAGGTGCGCCAAGTCAGAAGACTCGAGGCTGTAATTTCTGCCTAAGTTGCTTCAACAAAGTACTGATTAAAGGGTCTGAACAATTTTAGAATAAAGGCTGTAACTTAACAAAATGTGGAAAAAGTAAAGGGGTCTGAATACTTTCCGGATGCACTGTATAAACGTACATATACTAAAAAATCTAAACGCAACATGCAACAATTTCAAAGATTTGACTGTGTTACAGTTCATATCAGGTAATCAGTCAATTAAAATAAATTAATTAGGCCCTGATCTATGGATTTAACATGACTGAACAGGGATGCAGCCATGGGTGGGCCTGGCTGCCAAGTGGGTAGGCCTATGACCTGCCAGGCCCACCCATGGCTGCATCCCTGTTCAGTCATGTTAAATCCATAGATCAGGGCCTAATTAATTGATTTCAATTGACTGATTACCTTATATGAACTGTGAGCCAAGCCCAGCCAATCGGAATGAGTTTTTTTCCCCACAAACAGGCTTTATTACAGACAGAAATACTCTCGGTTGTGAGGTCAGTTGGACATACTGCCAAATTCTCTAAAACGACATTGGAGGCAGCTTATGGTAGAGAAATTAACATTCAATTATCTGGCAACAGCTCTGGTGGACATTCCTGCAGTCAGTGTCATTGTGTTGTGCAACAAAACTGCACATTTAAAGTGGCCTTTTATTATCCCTAGCACAAGGTGCATCTGTGTAATGATCATGCTGTTTAATCAGCTTCTTGATATGCCACATTTTTCAGGTGAATGGATTATCTTGGCAAATAAGAAATTCTCACTAACAGGGATATCAACAAACTTGTGCACAACATTTGAGAGAAATAAGCTTTTTGTGCGTATGGAACATTTCTGGGATTTTTTTTACATTTCAGTTCATGAAACATGGGACCAACACTTTAAATGTTGCGTTTTATATTTTTTGTTCAGTGTACATAGATACATACATACATACATATTTTGATCAAAGATGCTGTTTTTGTATCTTGTTAGGTCATATATTCTCTACAGAAACCTAACAAAGTTATGAACGATTCTACTTCTTCTCTAATTTGCAGAGTGCTTGTGTTGGACAAGGGACAAGTAGCTGAATTTGACACTCCTTCAAAACTTTTATCCAAGAGAGGAATCTTCTATGGAATGGCTAAAGATGCTGGACTGACACAATAGCCTCTCCTCTATAAACCTATTGTGCCTTCTGGCAGAAAACAGAGTGCCAGTGAATGTATCCTTTTATACGCTGTGGTCTACTGCAAAACCAGAATGAAACACTTTTTAATGTAAAGACATTTTTTTTTTTTTTTTTTACATTTTATAAAGAGTGAGTTTCAGGATGAATCCAGCTATTTTTGTACCGTACTGTGTTTGTTATTTAAGCTATACATTTTATTATTAAGAGATCTGAGGTCTGATGGGGAAGTTGGCTCAGTTCAATATGTGATTCCTTTGTGGAGCGTGTATGCAAAAACTTGAATTATGTACCTCCAAAATATGAAAGATGATAATGCCTTTATTAAAGAAATTAAGACTTCCTTGTTGATGTTTCTATGATAGTTTTCATAAAACATGTTAACTACTCTGGTATAACCTACGCTACAACAGCAACATTGTTAGCAATGTAGGGGAAAACCAATGTAGAACATTTAGCTGAAAACATAGGAATTAACAGGATATATGGTTTGATACATACAGACTGTCAACACATGCTGCACTTGATGCCTCCTATTAAGAAACGCACTTAAGGCTCTGTCGATTGATGAGGAATTGAAAAGCTGTAAGGATGAAGCAAAAGGAACGGCTAGTAAGTCTTGCTGCACAGCTGATTGGCAAACTTACTGTAAATTGAGACAAGAAGAAACTATTATGAAACTAAGATAAATTATATAAAGTATGATGGAAAAAAAGCATTGGAGCATTAAATGAAATTATGGGTGTAACCGATGTGAAATGGCTAGCTAGTTAGCGGTGGTGCGCGCTAATAGCGTTTCAATCGGTGATGTCGCTCACTCAGAGGCCTTGAAGTAGTTGTTCCCCTTGTTCTGCAAGGGCTGTGGCGCGATGGGTAACGATGCTTCGAGGGTGGCTGTTGTCGATGTGTGCAGAGGGTCCCTGGTTCGAGCCCAGGTAGGGGCGAGAAGAGGGACGGAAGCTAAACTGTTACATGGGCATGAAGACTAATTCAACTCAATCTTTCATTGACTCAGACGGCTCATTCAACAACAAAAAAATGTAATGTTGCCAATTGCTATTTCATTAGAAAAGTGGGCAAACTCAGGCATGAAACGCCAACAACAAATGGTGAGCCGTCATATTCGTGCGTATAATACCTAATAATGGAAGAAAAGCATGGTCATTTAGAATTGTATAAAGTCCGTGTGGGAGTGGTGGAAAAACGGTCAGTAAACAGAAACCTCCTGACATTGACAACTTCGATGGAAAGCTACTGAGGATGGCAGTGGACTATATCTCCACTCAAATTTATCATATCTTTAATCTGACCCTGGAGAAAAGTATTCATCCTCAGACCTGAAGGAAGCTAGTCATTCCTCTAACCGAGAATGGTAAACTTTTTTTTCAAAAAGTGTGCTAAGAACTGTCAGGAAGCTGATTGGTCGGCTGTTAGTCTGGTTCTAACAGCCGACCAATCAGCTTGCTGCCAGCTCTTAGCAAACTTTTTTTTGGGGGGGAAAAAAACGTGTTTGACCAGATACAATGCCTCGCTGACTAGGACAACGTACTCCTTGTTACAAGCAAAGTAGGAGGCTGTTGTCACTCACAGTTGCTACTTCAGAACAGGAACTTTTCCAGTTATATTAGTCCTATTTTAAATTGATGTAGTTCTCTCCTTGAGATGTTCTTGTCTGTTATTATGTCATGTTTTGTGTGGACCCCAGGAAGAGAGGTGCTGCTGCTTTAGCAACAGCTAATGGAGATCCAAATAAAATACGAAATAACTGAGCTATGAACCTTCTATACATGAAATGCCTCACTGACTAGGACAATGGAGTCCTTGTTACAAAGTAAAAAGCTGTTGTCACTCAAAGTGACTGTCGTAATTCATTAGTTTTCAAAGTGTCAAGCTTGCTCACCTAGAAGCTCTCCCGAACCAGGGTTGGTGACATCCAGTGAGGTAATTACATGAATGCTGAAGTTACTGCAGTCGAGCACTAGAGGAGGCCATTTAACCACGCTCCGTCGTACCTCGCAGCACAGACTGTACCTCATAGGCTCAGGCGTCAGTACAGATGGGAGCCGGTGTTGTCTAACTATGTTCCCTCTTGGTGTTGCTAGCGCCACGGGCTTACCAACTGATCCACACAGGACCACATTTACCTTGTAACGACTTCGCAGCAGTACTGTCCTGAATGCAGTAAACACACTAAAGCCACCCTGACACTGACTGACATTGGACCTTTCCTTCAGTGAAAATAAACCAATAAATCTAAACATTCATTTGAAATGTCAAGCATTTCATCATGTCGATTCGCACAATGATAGTGAATCTGTCCCACAAACATTGAGAGCTCCGCTGATATTTTGCCTCTTATAATGAAGCTTACTGCTGTGATGTATGGTTGATTTGATGTGGTCTCTCAGGGTGAAGTTGCTCACAGATCCAAGGTCAGTTTTATGTTTCCCCAAAAAATTGATTTGAGGAGAGTAAACTGATCCTAGATTTTAGGCCTAAGGGTAGGACAGCCCCGATCTCTAATGGGAGGGGAGTTTATCCCCAGATTGCTCGAAGCATGATGCCTCTTGCTCCACACCACAGAACCACATAGCTCTGTGGTGTTCTGGGGACGACTTGTGGCCGGCTTTTCTCAGCAGTGTTTTCCTGCATTAACTGTGTGTTGTTCTAACGTCAGGCCATAAGCTAACGAACACCCCCCCACCCCCTTCCTCTCAGCCACCCAACACCAAACGCTGACAGGTGATTGGTTCAGCTGACGATGGATGAGCTCAGAGTAGAGCCCTGCACTGGCAAATATTTTAAGCCTGAGCCTTACCCATGCTTGTGACATTCAGGCCCTACTCAGGCCCAATTGCTTCTGACAAATTTAAAGGCCGGACCTGCCTGAAATCAGAAATAACTTCCTCCGTTAGTAAATCCATTAGCTGCTCCTCTCTCTGTCACTGGCTCCTGCACGCTGATCGCTCTGCATGCACTCTGCTCATGGCAGTTCGTGAGTATCCATAGCAATGGCTCCGCTTGGGCTGCTCTGCTCAGTGAAAAGACATGAGAGCAGTTAGTTGTATAGTTACTTTTCGTCATTGTAAACTCCAACTCAAGGAACAGCTATTTTCTGTGAAATAATCTCACTGTTTCATATTTGACGTGGTTGAAGGACTTCTGACACCTTGTTATGATCTTAGTCTGATCTTAGTCAGACATGACTGTACTGCACAACAGAACACGAGCAAATGGCTCAGCTTCAAAATGTTAATGATCAATTCAGCGATACCTGAGCCCTACCCGTAACCTAGTTATGAAAAAACAGGCTCTACCCGGCCTTAACCCGATGTATAATATCAGGTTAGTACAAGCAACATGTAACATGCAGACAGAGAAACAGAACAAGCAACACTTAGCATGCAGACAGACGAAACATAGAACAAGCAACACTTAGCATGCAGACAGAGAAACATAGGACAAGCAACACGTAGCATGCAGACAGAGAAACATAGGACAAGCAACACATAGCATGCAGACAGAGGAACATAGGACAAGCAACATGTAACATGTAGACAGAGAAACATAGTACAAGCAACACATAGCATGCAGACAGAGGAACATAGGACAAGCAACACGTAGCATGCAGACAGAGAAACATAGGACAAGCAACACGTAGCATGCAGACAGAGAAACATAGGACAAGCAACACGTAGCATGCAGACAGAGAAACAGAACAAGCAACATGTAACATGCAGACAGAGAAACAGAACAAGCAACACGTAGCATGCAGACAGACGAAACAGAACAAGCAACATGTAGCATGCAGACAGAGAAACAGAACAAGCAACATGTAGCATGCAGACAGAGAAACAGAACAAGCAACATGTAACATGCAGACAGACGAAACAGAACAAGCAACATGTAGCATGCAGACAGAGAACATAGGACAAGCAACACGTAGCATGCAGACAGAGAAACAGGACAAGCAACACGTAACATGCAGACAGAGAAACATAGGACAAGCAACACGTAGCATGCAGACAGAGAAACATAGGACAAGCAACACGTAGCATGCAGACAGAGAAACATAGGACAAGCAACACGTAGCATGCAGACAGAGAAACATAGGACAAGCAACACGTAGCATGCAGACAGAGAAACATAGGACAAGCAACACGTAGCATGCAGACAGAGAAACATAGGACAAGCAACACGTAGCATGCAGACAGAGAACATAGGACAAGCAACACGTAGCATGCAGACAGAGAAACAGGACAAGCAACACGTAGCATGCAGACAGAGACACAGGACAAGCAACACGTAGCATGCAGACAGAGAAACATAGGACAAGCAACACGTAACATGCAGACAGAGACACAGGACAAGCAACACGTAGCATGCAGACAGAGACACAGGACAAGCAACACGTAGCATGCAGACAGAGAACATAGGACAAGCAACACGTAGCATGCAGACAGAGACACAGAACAAGCAACACGTAGCATGCAGACAGAGACACAGGACAAGCAACACGTAGACAGAACACCAGCACAACAAGCAACAAATAAAATTCATAAATGCAACAAAGTGCTTCCACACCTGACAAGCTACAGATAACATGGAGAGCTGCAACACACAGCTAGGGATTACATTCACAAGTCTGATTGGCCTTGAGCTATGTCTTCATGTTTTTTGTGAAGGTGTGATAGGTGGTGCAGTCGTGTGTGTCTGATGGCAGTGCATTCCAGACATGGGAAGCTCTCACAGGGAAAGCAGATTGACTGAAGGTGCTTTTCCTTAAGGGAACTAACTATACAGTCACATCTCATGGCAGACCTTGTGGATCTGCTGCCATGGGTTTGGGCTTTCTGTTTAACAAAAGTACTGAGTGGAGAGGGAGCCAGGCCATTCAAGACGTGTCTGTGCATTGCACAAGATTTTCAAACTCAGGAGCTCATGCATTCTGAAGATGTAACAGTGACAGTTTCAAGCGTAGTTTCAAGAGCTTTGAAAGCCTGTTTGTAGACAGACTGAATGGGTTTTAATGTTGTACAGCGAGCTTGGGCCCAACTAGTCAAGCAGTATGTTAAGTGGGTGGAGTATCATAGATTTGAAATACAGTTTTGCTACCTCTGTAGTCAAACAATTTGTATACATCGGAAATTATCTAGATTGAATTTGGTTATTTAAGTTACCCTTTTCGACCTGCTTTTTAAAAGAGAGGTTGGAATCAAGTATGATGCCAAGGCACTTCAAATCAGATACCACCTGGAGCTTCTCCCCTGACACATAGACATCTGGCTCAGTAGCATCAGATACCAGCTGCAGCTTCTCCCCTGACACATAGACATCTGGCTCAGTAACATCAGATACCACCTGTAGCTTCTCCCCTGACACATAGACATCTGGGTCAGTAGCATCAGATACCAGCTGGAGCTTCTCCCCTGACACATAGACATCTGTCTCAGTAGCATCAGATACCACCTGTAGCTTCTCCCCTGACACATAGACATCTGGCTTAGTAGCATTAGATACCAGCTGGAGCTTCTCCCCTGACACATAGACATCTGGCTCAGTAACATCAGATACCAGCTGGAGCTTCTCCCCTGACACATAGACATCTGGCTCAGTAACATCAGATACCACCTGTAGCTTCTCCCCTGACACATAGACATCTGGGTCAGTAGCATCAGATACCAGCTGGAGCTTCTCCCCTGACACATAGACATCTGTCTCAGTAGCATCAGATACCACCTGTAGCTTCTCCCCTGACACATAGACATCTGGCTTAGTAGCATTAGATACCAGCTGGAGCTTCTCCCCTGACACATAGACATCTGGCTCAGTAACATCAGATACCAGCTGGAGCTTCTCCCCTGACACGTAGACATCTGTCTCAGTAGCATCAGATACCACCTGTAGCTTCTCCCCTGACACATAGACATCTGGCTCAGTAACATCAGATACCAGCTGGAGCTTCTCCCCTGACACATAGACATCTGGCTCAGTAACATCAGATACCACCTGGAGCTTCTCCCCTGACACATAGACATCTGGCTCAGTAGCATCAGATACCAGCTGGAGCTTCTCCCCTGACACATAGACATCTGGCTCAGTAGCATCAGATACCACCTGGAGCTTCTCCCCTGACACATAGACATCTGACTCAGTAGCATCAGATACCAGCTGGAGCTTCTCCCCTGACACATAGACATCTGGCTCAGTAACATCAGATACCACCTGGAGCTTCTCCCCTGACACATAGACATCTGGCTTAGTAGCATCAGATACCAGCTGGAGCTTCTCCCCTGACACATAGACATCTGGCTCAGTAACATCAGATACCAGCTGGAGCTTCTCCCCTGACACATAGACATCTGGCTCGATAATATAATTTGCCCTCTTTGTGAAGAACATGCAGACATATTTTTTCCACATTGAGATGCAAATGATGAAATTATGGGTGTAACCGATGTGAAATGGCTAGCGGTGGTGACATGAGTCACTGAGCCACTTTGTAACCTGGACCATTACAGTGGTGAGTTCTTGTGCAGCTTGTTTTTTTCTCTTTACATGCACATATATCACTGTATCATATGCATACATTTGAACTTCAGACCCAGTACAGAGAGAAGGCAGATCATTAATGTACAGGCTGAACAGGAGGGGCCCCAGTATTGACCCTTGGGGCACTCCCACATCATAGCTGAGAGTGGGCAACAGCTCATTGCTCACTCTGACACACTGGGTTCTACCTTCAAGGTAAGATTTCATCCTTCTCAAGGCATCGGGGGAAAAGTTGAACTCTGGTTTTGTGATGGGAATCTCATGGTTAACAGTATCAAAAGCCTTCCTTAGGTCTAGTAATACAGCCCAACAACAACGCACCCTTTGTCCATATTGGACTTCACATTTTCCAGAAGAAAGCAGTTGGCCGTTTCGCTCTGAAGCCAAACTGTTATGAAGTGTAATGTGAAGGGGCTGTTGTTGAGGTGGGCAATCAGTTGCTCTGCTACACACTTTAACAACCTTCCACACCACAGGTAGTATACTAATAGGCCTGTAGTTACTCACGTCAGCAGGGTCATCTGATTTAAAGATGGCCGTTATCATGGCCGACTTCCAGAAGACAATGCAAATGTCTTCACACCCCAGAGTTAATACTAGATGATTGTGGACTACAGGAAAAGGAGGACCGAGCACGCTCCCATTCTCATCGACGGGTCTGTAATGGAGCAGGTTGAGAGCTTCAAGTTCCTTGGTATTCCACATCACCAACAAACTAACATGATCCAAGCACACCAAGACAGCCATGAAGAGAGCACAACAAAACCTATTCCCCCTCAGGAGACTGAAAAGATTTGGCATGGGTCCTCAGATCCTCAAAAGATTCTACAGCTGCACCATCAAGTGCTCGGCATCTGACCGTATGGTGCTGCAGAGGGTAGTGCAAACGGCCCAGTACACCACTGAGGCCAAGCTTTGACTTTCTGATTTTAAAAATAATTATTTAACTGTGTGTTGGTAGAAGATCCAACCCTCCTCACCTGTATGACAGGAGTGTCTTCATTTCTATCAATCACAGAGGAGTAAAGGAGGGTGTGTAAGGTAAGAAACCTCTCCTACGTGGGATACCTGACAGAATGTACAGAACTATGTTATTACTTCCTTTTTATCCATCAATCACACTTTGAATTGCTTTGACTGGTGAAGGTGTGTGTTTCTGCCCCAACACACACACACACACACACACACACACACACACACACACACACAGAGAGAGAGAGAGAGAAATGTGCCATATCACTGCTTTTTCTGTCCTGAACTGAAAATATGTTAGGTTGTCAAGACAGTACCTGTGGCCAAACTTGTTGAAATTATACGTGACCAGCCCAGATTCAGAATATTCTAAATCAGAATATCAGACTATAGATTATAATTGATTGTTGCTGAAGTGGTAAAAACAACAGATGGATGGTTACAGCTGTAGAAGCTCTAATAACATGTGACAGGAGATGAATGTGAATCGTATGTTGGTTGAAAACATTCTAAAAACCTACAATCCCCCTGAAAGCATTACAATGGTTAGACCAACTGTAATTCTTCATACAAACACACAGCTATGCCTTGAATTCTCTCATGTGGCCTCCGTATCCTTATCAGCGTGACTGTTCAGGAATTCAGGCAGAATAGTAGATACATTTAAGAGAATTGAATGTGCATTCGTTGAACGTTTATTTTATGTCAGTACCATTGTTGTTGATTTGCATATGTGTTGGTTTGTGGGTAATCTATGGAAAGTGGAAAGGGGGATACAGTTGAAGTCGGAAGTTTACATACACCTTAGCCAAATACATTTAAACTCTTTTTTTTACAATTCCTGACATTTAATCCTAGTAAAAAATGTCCTGTCTTAGGTCAGTTAGGATCACCACTATATTTTAAGAATGTGAAATGTCAGAATAATAGTAGAGAGAATTATTTATTTCAGCTTTTATTTCTTTCATCACATTCCCAGTGGGTGGGAACATACGTTCCATTGTTTTTTGTGTTATATTTTAGGATGTCTTGTTCAAAGTTCAAGCAGGGCAAAGTTCAAGCAGGGCTAAATTCAAGCAGGGCAAAGTTCAAGCAGGGCTAAGTTCAAGCAGGGCTAAATTCAAGCAGGGCAAAGTTCAAGCAGGGCTAAGTTCAAGCAGGGCTAAATTCAAGCAGGGCAAAGTTCAAGCAGGGCTAAGTTCAAGCAGGGCAAAGTTCAAGCAGGGCAAAGTTCAAGCAGGGCTAAGTTCAAGCAGGGCTAAGTTCAAGCAGGGCTATCCATATCCCTGAGATGTAATGCACATATATAATAAAATGTTGGACTCTGTCTCTAATTCGATATTGTTTATGCATGAATATTGTTTGTTTACAGGTAATTCAATAACATGTTTCAATAATACTTTTAATAAAACTGCTAGCTTAGGTAAACTGTTTTCAACTCCAAGCACAGACAGGACACAGAAATACATTTTCTTAGGCATTTAATTGTGAAAATAAATTTGGAGATAGCATGCCATAAATGTATTTTTTTTTTACTCATTCAGAGCTGTTAATTTTTGTCTATTGAAACAGACCCCATTTCAAAGGAAACAAGCACTCATTAAGATCAGGTGTAGCCAATTAGTGGGCGCGGTCAACACACCTGAACACACTTAACAAGATAGAGGATAGAGAGAGTTTTGTTGATGCTGAGAACAGAATGTACATGTTTTTAAGTAACATTCTTAGAACATTCTTTGTGGTTTTTATGGAAAGTTCTTAGTGTTCTGAGAACGTTACTTTAAATAGAACCACGAGGAAACCTGCAGAAGACGTTGTGCTGAAGTACTGAAATTTCCACCTAAGAAACATATGGTTATCAGAAAAATGATGTGCTAGCTGTGTATCCTGCAACATTCCCAGATCGTTGTGGAAAGGTTGCATGCAAAAAAAAAATAACCATAGGACAACCACGCTTTCAGCCAAGCTCTCAGAAACATGTGGTTCTCAGAACGTTGTGGGCTAACTGGGAGGGTTGACCACAACAGGGTTGACAATGCAATCTTAAATCAGTCATAAATCCCCTTGTGACAAGGGGGATGGAAGCTTGCCATGTGCAACATGGACGGGCAATTGAATGCAAGCTTCACACAAAAATGAAAAAAAAAAAAATCTAACATGGTTGACATGTTATGGTTTACACACTCAGTTTTCCACCACAAAACACCAGCGTAGAACCATCTCTTTTACACTTTGTTTATTAGTATTTATTTATTAGTGTTTATTAGTTGTTCCGTGTTTCTGTTGGAAAAACATATTTCAAGTGGAATAGTTTCACCCTGTTAAAACTAGAGTTCAGTTCACCTAACAGGTTTGACCTTAAAACGAGGGACAATTGTATATGAATCACATTAAATTAATAAATCATCTTCAGAAATGTCAAAGCAACAAAATAAATGTTGCTTTACAATGATGATGAAAATTCGGCACACATTTTTCCTAGAGGTCACAGAAGGACATGTCAAAATGCTGAATTTTGCCACTTTAGCAGGTCTTAATTCCTATTGAAAATCATATTTATGGAATTCTCCATGTAGTCTATATTAAGATTAAAGGGCACTTCATTCAACATAACAGGCTTTTTAAAATTCTACTTAAAATATCAACGGGACACAAAAGGGATTTTTTTGTGGAACGACCCAGCCCTGAAAACACTACAGATGGCAATATAAATACCACTTGCTTGATGTAAACGTCCCCCCTGGGGCAAATCAAATCAAATCAAATGTATTTATATAGCCCTTCGTACATCAGCTGATATCTCAAAGTGCTGTACAGAAACCCAGCCTAAAACCCCAAACAGCAAGCAATGCAGGTGTTCCATCAGCAGAACCAAAAAGGATTGCCAATACATTGAGGAATGTCTTGGCAGGTCATTTCATGTTCCTCAATTGAATAAAAGGTACGAGTTGTAAATAATAACATATTACTGATCTGCCAGCTTCTGTTTGAAATATATACGCTTTATATTTACCTCAGGATATCATATGGACCCTCTCTAAGGTTACATACCAGTCAGTGTATAGAAACCATTTGTCCACATCTCCTAACAAGTCAAACTTAGATGGATGTCTCCAACTAATGAAATCTTTATCATTTATGGGAATTTTATGTTTTTCATTTTAACATGTAGGCAGCAACCTATTGAAGGGTAAATTAGTTCAATGTAGCCAGCGAGCCTGGTAGAAGAATTATAAACCATCATCAATTACTATCCTTCTCTCTATCCTTCTCTCTATCCTTCTCTCTATCCTTCTCTCTATCCTTCTCTCTATCCTTCTCTCTATCCTTCTCTCTATCCTTCTCTCTTTCCTTCCTTCTCTCTACTATCCTTCTCTCTATCCTTCTCTCTATCCTTCTCTCTATCCTTCTCTCTATCCTTCTCTCTATCCTTCTCTCTATCCTTCTCTCTCTCTCTATCCTTCTCTCTATCCTTCTCTCTATCCTTCTCTCTTTCCTTCTCTCTATCCTTCTCTCTATCCTTCTCTCTATCCTTCTCTCTATCCTTCTCTCTATCCTTCTCTCTATCCTTCTCTCTATCCTTCTCTCTATCCTTCTCTCTTTCCTTCTCTCATTCCAAATCATCTCTCTTTCCTTCTCTCTATCCTTCTCTCTATCCTTCTCTCTATCCTTCTCTCTATCCTTCTCTCTTTCCTTCTCTCTATCCTTCTCTCTATCCTTCTCTCTATCCTTCTCTCTATCCTTCACTCTATCCTTCTCTCTTTCCTTTTCTCTATCCTTCTCTCTATCCTTCTCTCTATCCTTCTCTCTATCCTTCTCTCTTTCCTTCTCTCTATCCTTCTCTCTATCCTTTTCTCTATCCTTCTCTCTTTCCTTTTCTCTATCCTTCTCTCTATCCTTCTCTCTATCCTTCTCTCTATCCTTCTCTCTATCCTTCTCTCTATCCTTCTCTCTTTCCTTCTCTCTTTCCTTCTCTATATCCTTCTCTCTTTCCTTCTCTCTATCCTTCTCTCTTTCCTTCTCTCTATCCTTCTCTCTATCCTTCTCTCTATCCTTCTCTCTTTCCTTCTCTCTATCCTTCTCTCTATCCTTCTCTCTTTCCTTCTCTCTATCCTTCTCTCTATCCTTCTCTCTTTCCTTCTCTCTTTCCTTCTCTCTATCCTTCTCTATATCCTTCTCTCTATCCTTCTCTCTTTCCTTCTCTCTATCCTTCTCTATATCCTTCTCTCTATCCTTCTCTCTATCCTTCTCTCTATCCTTCTCTCTTTCCTTCTCTCTTTCCTTCTCTCTATCCTTCTCTCTTTCCTTCTCTCTATCCTTCTCTCTATCCTTCTCTCTATCCTTCTCTCTTTCCTTCTCTCTTTCCTTCTCTCTATCCTTCTCTCTTTCCTTCTCTCTTTCCTTCTCTCTATCCTTCTCTCTTTCCTTCTCTCTATCCTTCTCTCTATCCTTCTCTCTATCCTTCTCTCTTTCCTTCTCTCTTTCCTTCTCTCTATCCTTCTCTCTATCCTTCTCTCTTTCCTTCTCTCTATCCTTCTCTCTATCCTTCTCTCTTTCCTTCTCTCTACCCTTCTCTCTTTCCTTCTCTCTATCCTTCTCTCTATCCTTCTCTCTATCCTTCTCTCTATCCTTCTCTCTTTCCTTCTCTCTATCCTTCTCTCTATCCTTCTCTCTATCCTTCTCTCTATCCTTCTCTCTTTCCTTCTCTCTTTCCTTCTCTCTATCCTTCTCTCTTTCCTTCTCTCTTTCCTTCTCTCTTTCCTTCTCTCTATCCTTCTCTCTTTCCTTCTCTCATTCCTTCTCTCTATCCTTCTCTCTTTCCTTCTCTCTATCCTTCTCTCTATCCTTCTCTCTATCCTTCTCTCTATCCTTCTCTCTATCCTTGTCAGTTAAAACAACGCTTTCAAAAACAACAATGCATAGTTTGGATCTGCAAAACGACTATTTATTTCCAATTTAACCACGGCACGAGGAACTTGCACTTGAGGAACCGTGTTTTATGAGGTTTTATAGTATTCTGTCCTACATCTGATTGGTATCTTGATGTTTTTGGTACTCTACGTTAGACGTGTTCTCACTGTGGGGGGGGGTTTAGCGGGTGGCTTTACTTGGCTCATTGCCCTCTAGCGCCTGCAGGCTGAACTCGGTCATCAGTTGAACAGTGTTTCCTCCGACACATGGGCTCATCTGGGTTCTGGGTTAACAGGACGGGTGTTAAGAAGCGCGGCTTGCAGGGTCATGTTTCGGAGGACGCATGACTCGACCTTTGCCTCTCCTGAGCCTGTTGGGGTGTTGTTTTTAGCTCGTGCTAAAAAATTCAAGCACCTTGGGAGCTGCCACAGAGTTATATTAAAAGTGCCCATTCAAGAAGGCTCGAGTTCATTGGCCACAGATAAAATTATGTCATGAATTTCAAAACACATCTACAGTATTTTTGATCGAGTTCAGACAGATAAAATTATGTCAAAACACATCTACAGTATTTTTGATTAGACTGATCATACATCATACTTTCAAAATCTTAGCTAGCAAGCTAGACAAGCAGTCACCGTCATGAATCAAGTCAACAATCTACTGGCAATCACTAGTCTGCTATTCAGTGGAGTGGGTGTGTGGTCCAAGTCTGGGTTTAAGGGTCTCTTTTTCAAGCTTAAAAGGATAGACATTCAATTCGGGAACTCTGGCCTCTTTCTAGAGCTACGAACTGAAGATGCCTGACGTCATCATGATTCAACCTTGTTTTTTTCCAAGTTCCCAGTTGTCTTGAAAGCACCATAAATCCAGGGAATGCCAGATTGATGACAAAATTAGCCAACAAAGGACTGCCACGCCAACGTCCTGTTGAAGTGAGCACAACACAACAAAGTGGGTCCACAATGTCTTGTATGCTGCTGTATAAATGATGTAATATGCCAGGGAGATATGTATAATGTAGTTAAGAAAGCAATACTAAGTGTATGTTATGTAGTAAGCTTTTAGTAGCCCGTGTGTCTCACCCTAATAATTTGGTCCCTTTTCCCCTCATCATTTGGCCTACCGTTCTGACCTGGTGGTGCACATGTAGCCTATAACCTGTTTTTAGAGAAATGTCATTAAATATTGTAAGAGCTTTCATTGTCTGCTTATATGCCACTTTTATTTATCCTAGAGTTCTGACTTGGTGTACAGGGAGAATACTATAAGAACGGCACATGTTCTGAATTATGTCGCTGTACATTTCAAAAGTGCTGAACAAATAGTTGACTACGTTCGTCCTAGCTTGCTCATTAATGTCTTAATTCGAAATTACGGATTGCCTCTTATCCGCTTGTCGTTCCTTTGTCATAGTTTGTACATCTCAACTGTCAACCACATTTGTTTAAGAAAGTCAGCCATATCAGCTATATTTTTTTTAAAGGCAGTAAATGAAGCTGAATGAACTGTTTCGCTGCCAGACAAGACTCCACTGGTAGCCAGGTGTAGCAGTGGTAAGGTTTTGGGACTGCTGTTGGGACAGCTTTATGTTGGCCCTGAATGTTCCCTAACAGCTACTGTTGTGTTCTGTAGTGGCTTTGCTGGCGTGCATGAAAATTAAATGGGGGGAGGGGGTTTATCCCAACAAGATTTACATGCTAAAATCGCCACTGGATAATATCCAAAATGTGTGTACATTTTATCTCTTTCTCTCTTCATTTCACCCCGCCTCTATCTTGCTTTCTTTCTCCCCCTTCTCCCTCTGTCCTGTAGCCAGAGCCTTTCATTTTGAGTGTCTGGTCTAATCAGTCACACCCCTCCACTCCCCTCCACCTGAATCCATCTCTACTCCTCTCTTATGTAATCCTTCTATCACAGATGGAGAGAGAGAGAGAGAGGGAGAGAGAGAGAGAGAGAGAGATGGGGGACAGAGAGATGGGGGAGAGAGAGAGAGAGAGAGAGAGAGAGAGAGAGAGAGAGAGAGAGAGAGAGAGAGAGAGAGAGAGAGAGATGGGGGAGAGAGAGAGAGAGATGGGGGAGAGAGAGAGCGAGAGATGGGGGAGAGAGAGAGAGAGAGGGGAGAGAGAGAGAGAGAGAGATGGGGAGAGAGAGAGAGAGATGGGAGAGAGAGAGAGAGAGAGAGAGATGGGAGAGAGAGAGAGGGAGAGAAAGAGAGAGAGATGGGAGGGAGAGAGAGAGAGAGAGAGAGAGAGAGATGGGAGAGAGAGAGAGAGAGAGAGAGAGAGAGAGAGAGAGATGGGGGAGAGAGAGAGATGGGGGAGAGAGAGAGATGGGGGAGAGAGAGAGCGAGATGGGAGAAAGAGAGGGAGAGAGAGAGAGAGACATTTATCTGTCCTGTCTATCTGCTCAGTCTCTGTCCAGCAGAACCTGTTGACAACAGAAATAATTACATTTTCCTCCATTTATACTTATATTGCTTTGAATTACTTTCCATTCCACAGGCAAGTGTTGTTTGTCTCTCCAGACAAGAACATTGCTGTTTATCGGTCACTGTCAGTCAAACATTGAAACATGAGAGGACAGAAAATGAACACAATGCTAGCTTAGCACAACAATCATCTACCAATGTTCTGGTATGTATTAGATCGAATTCTATTCAGTACCTACGTTCTGTGTTCGTGGTAACACCTCCATGGAATACTGAACCAGACAGAATGTTTCAAATTGAGGTTGTTTAAACAGTCCTGCTTGTTATACATCTCTCAACTCTCTGACACAACTCCTGAGGTTCATTGATATGTGTAAAGCAGAGAGACACAGGTGTCAACTGTATGTCCTTGGTTCCTGTTGGCTTTTGTGCTTTTTTTAATGTGAATTTCCGGTACACCTTACGTAAGACTAACTAAAGACGATGCTGTATTTTTTTTGTCTTCCACATTAAAAAACAAATGGTTCTATATAGAGCCAAATAAGGATCATTTGGCTTGTAGCTATAGCAGAAGCCTTTTTGGTGCTATATCCCTAGTCAAAATATCCTATAGGATCTTTCCAATAGAATTCTATAGAATTCTCACAATCCAATAGAATTTTGTGACACCTGTATCAGAATCCTATTGGAATTCCATTGAACTACTTTTTTCCTATTGGAAACTTAAAAAATTATCCTATTGGATTCTAGCAGTCCTATAGGATATTGTGTCACCTGTATCAGAATCCTATTGGAATTCTATTGAACACATTTTTTCCTATTGAGAATCAAAAATAATCCTATTGGACCTTATAGGAGTGATGCATTATGATTTTTGGGGTGGCCAAAACGGAAAGTGAAACGCAAAACTTTCTGTTAATCATGTTGAAATCAATAGAACGAGAGGGAGGAGTCGGGTTGCTCGTCCTGTTAGAACTAACCTTACTAAAAAAACATCTAAGCATAACATGTATATTTTACTGGATAGAGGACAATTTGTTATAGTCAATCATCAAAATTATAGAATGTCGGCTGTAAGTTTTGGGAGGCTGGCGAAACGCGGAAGGGAACAAATCAGTTGCTTTGTTATTTAACGTTAACCAATCACAATCCGTCATACTAAATCAACAGTGACGAGGGTTGGCTGTTATTTGAGTGATAGTTTGACTCTCAAATCCATGTCTAGGTGTGAGGCCAGCAACTTTTATACAGAGAACACCCCAAGTGTTTCCTGCCATTTGAGCTTGAAAATTATCGTAGAATTCTATGTCCTAAAACCGCTTGCGCATATGACAAAACCAAAGATATTGATCTGTTTTTAAGCAATCGATTTTGTGTTATTGTGATTACTATAAATGTTTATACTAATATCACTAATCTGTGTAATTACACTCAATTAGATGTGGTCAAAATATGAGGTTGTGTAATAAAGTAACACATACTGTCCACATGCAGGAAATGAAAAGCAACAAATCTTAAATAACCTAAGATGTAGCTTTATTGCACAATCGCACAGCTAAATATGGCACATAAACCTGAGCATTTATGTTAAACTGCAATCAAGATTAAAGACCAGTAAACTGAGGAACTGTCTTTCTCCCATGTCTCCCCAGAGCTCAATCTCCATCTCTTTGCCTAATCCAATAGGAAAATCCTATCAGATTTTGGAACCAGTCCTATTGGGCTCCTATAGGATTCTATTCATGGATTGCATGTTTCCTCACAATATTGTTTTGAATGTTAATTGTGGACTAATGCCCCGCTTCTACTCAATGCGTCATCAACAAGCACGGATTAAGATTGGATCAAAATTGCATTACAGTGGCTTGGAAATATAATGACATTCAAAATGAGGCAAATAATTTGTAGGACAACGTTTTGTCATCATTTTGATGTTGCCAGATTGACTTCTAGGGATTGCTAGCTATTTTTGTAACATTTTGCGAGCTAATGACAACATTGCCATCTGTCTAAAGTTAATTTGATGACATGGTAATACTGGCAATGTCACGGAAGTTGGCTCCCCTGCTTGTTCGGGCGGTGCTCGGCGGTCTTCGTCACCGGCCTACTAGCCGCCACCGATCCCTTTTTCGTTTGTCTGTTTGTTTCGTCTTATTAGTTTCACCTGTGTTTCTGTTGTTTGGTTTAATGAGCTCCCCTATATTTAGTAGGTGGACCCGCCTTTGTTTTCTGCGGGATTGTCTTTATGTTACGTGTGCATGTTAGGTAGTGGTGGATTGTCTTTATGTTATGTGTGCATGTTAGGTAGTGGTGGATTGTCTTTATGTTACGTGTGTGCATTTTAGGTAGTGGTGGATTGTCTTTATGTTACGTGTGCATGTTAGGTAGTGGTGGATTGTCTTTATGTTATGTGTGCATGTTAGGTAGTGGTGGATTGTCTTTTCTTAAACTTGGCACCCTGTGGTTTTTGGGTTGTCTCGTTGTGTGTCCGCGCCCTGTATTTGTTGGGCTTATTATTTTGTGTGCCTTAGTAAAAGTACTTAACCCCAGTGGAACTCTCTCTGCGTCTGATTCCTGCACCCACCTAGTCCCGCGTGACAGGCAAAGTTGTTGCCTACTAAATATTTGACTACTTTAGCAATGCCATCATATTTCCAGGCACTATAGTGTAATTTAGGGTGTGTTCGTAAATTCACTCTGGAGTGCCAGAGTGAGCTCTGAGTGCGCTCTGGGCATTAGTAAATTCAGAGCAGATTGTCAATTCATAAATTAAGAGGACTAGGGTTGATCTGAGCATTCTAACCCAACAATGGCAGTCAAGCACCCAAGATAACTGACTGAAGTTGGCTAGCTTGCTAGCCACTTCCAGACACAAATGAGAGAACACCTTACTCTGACCATTCTACTCTCCCTAGCAGAGCTGGTTAGGCTGTTTTCATGTTATCTAGAGCGTTGGTGACGGTAACTGTGCTACTGGCAACAATTTCATTACGTTTTTTACTGACTGTTCCAATTATTCTGCGCTATGGCACACTCAGAAGAGAGTGCTCTGAAGTCAGAGTAGATAGCCAGAGTGAATTTACAAACACACCCTTAGACGAAACCGTAGTTGGCCTCCGTCCGGAATGACTGGGCTTATCACTCCTTCAGGGCACCACTATGACGCCGCTGATAGATGGCGGCTTAAGAACATTCATAACAATGGCATGGCGCTACCGAGTGACGGAGGTGCAGGATCTAGGACCTGAAGAACAGTTTGCAGTTCTCCCAGGGTCAGCTCGATGAGGTTAAACATGCAAACAGCTAGATGACAGCAGTCTGTAAGTCATTGAGAGAGGACATCAGTTCTGTATGTGAATCCATGATAACAATGACGGAGAGGGACAATCGAGGCGGAACAACAATGTTGTGGACAGAATTGCAGAATCTCCACACAAGCCCTAGACGGAGTCTGAGGACAAATTGAGGGAAATAATTCTCGTAGAAACTGAAGCTGGACCACAGGAAGATTGAGGTGGAGCACGCCCACGGGACTGAAAATCTCACCACCAGCCCAGGTGACAGGCCCAGGCCAATAGTGGTCATGTTCCTGCGGTTCAAGGTCAAAGTAGCTGTTCTAGAAAGAGTCAAGAACTTGAGAGGAACGTATATCTTCCTCAGTGAGGACAATCCTCAAGCTCTGCACAAGAAGAGAAAATAACTTATCCCGGGCAATGAATCAAATCAGATTTTATTGGTCACATACACATGGTTAGCAGATGTTAATACGAGTGTAGCGAAATGCTTGTGCTTCTAGTTCCGACCATGCAGTAATATCAAACATGTAATCTAAGTTGCCAGAGCTCATGGGAACATTGCTTACATCCACGATGCTCATTGTCCACCCTGGGTTGGTAGCTTCAACCCCTCAGCACACACACACTTACACACATCAACTAATTAATGGACTGCTGAATAATGTTTTATTCTTTCTTATCCATATTATGTCTATCTCTGATAAGCTACCCAGGAAAGGGCTGAACATAGCCCATATTAATATACGTAGCCTTAGAAATAAGGTTCATGAACTCAATAACTTGCCAACATCAGATAACATTCATATACTAGCCATGATACTCACTCTGATAATTCATTTGATGATACAGCAGTAGCAATACAAGGATATAACATCTATAGAAGAGACAGAAATGCTTATGGGGAAGGTGTTGCTGTATATATTCAGAGCCGTATCCCTGTAATGCTTAGAGAGCATCTCATGTCATGTTTTATTGCTGTGGTTGCAGGTTGCAGGTTCAGGTTCAAGTTCAGGTTCAGGGTGTTGCAATAGGCCATCAAGTGTTTTAGGTCAGTATCTACATAATGTGTGTGAAATGCTTGATAGTGTATGGGATATAAAATAAAAAAAAGTGGTAGCTCAAGTGGTAGCTGTTAGGTAACATTTAGGGCCAACATAAAGCTGTCCCAACAACAGTCCCAACACCTTACCACTGCTACACCTGGCTATCAGCGGAGCCTTGTCTGGCAGCGAAACAGTTAATTCAGTCTCATTTACTGCCTTTTAACATAGCTGATATGGCTGACTTGATTAAACAAATGTAGTTTCTACTAACAATTGAGATGTACAAACTATGGCATAAGGCAATACTTAATTTCAATTAAGACATTAATGAGCAAGCTAGGATGGACGTAGTCAACATAACTATTTGTTCAGCACTTTTGAAATGTACAGTGACAGAATTCAGAACATTGGCCGTTCTTACAGTTTTCCCTGTACACCAAGTCAGAACCGTAGGATAAATAAAGGGGGAATATAAGCAGACAATGACAGCTATTACAATATTCCAAGATGACATTTCTCTTAAACAGGTTATAGGCTACATGTGCACCACCAAGTCAGAACAGTAGGCAAAATTAAGAGGGGAAAATAGACTAATTATTAGAGTGAGGCAACTTCATTGGTAAAGTGAGGCGACTTGATTCATGATGATGACTGCTAGCTAAGATTTTGAAAGTATGATGTTGACATGACCAGTCCAATCAGAGCTACTATAGATTTAACGTGATTTGACGTCATTTTATCTGTGGCCAATAACCTTGAGCCTTATTGGATGGGCACTTCTAATTTAACTCTATGGCAGCACCCAAGGGTCTTAAATTTTCGCGCTCAGCCCTTAGATTTGGCGGTGACATAGTGTCCCCATGAGTGACAGAACACTGAGCCAATCACGGTGCAACTAGAGAACATTAACCCTACGCTTCGTATTTTCCGCTAGCTGCCCCACCACCACAGAAAGCACTGAACTAGGCTGAAACACCTGCATTTTGGAGCTGCTTCACTCAAGAAAGCGAAAAAGAGACCATGTTTGTATGCGGCTTTATTAAAGCAACATAACATTTTTTTTACATTGTTTCCAAACTAATATGTGACACGTATTAATGCCAAAATAAAATGCGAAACAGGGAACCCCAATAAATAAAACGTTTTTGTTGTTGTTATTGTTTTTGCTAAAAATATGGGTCTCAAAACAGGTGGGGCAGACTGCCCTGAATGATGGGTCGCCACTGAAATTTCGGTCAATTTTGTTGCAGACTAAACAACCCCCATTAAACGGTTAACAAACAGTTAAATTAGTTCCAAACAGTAAAATTACCTTTACCAAGAAAAAATATGCAAGGAGGAATGGAATCTTTTCATTAAAAACATCTTACTGATCACTGACAACATCCAGGGAAATTGCAGAGCGCGAAATTAAAATGACAGAAATTGTAATATTAAGCATTCATGAAAATACAAGTGTCATACGTCATTAAAAAGCTTAACTTCTTGATAATCCAGCTGCGTTGTCATATTTTAAAAAGGCTTTAAGGTGAAAGCACACCATGCGATTATCTGAGGACAGCACCCCGCACACTAAAGCATTACATACATTTTCCAACCAAGCAGAGGCGTCACAAAAGTCAGAAATAGCGCTAAAATAAATCTCTTACCTTTGAAGATCTTCATCTGGTTGCAATCACAAGGGTCCCAGCTACGTAACAAATGGTCCTTTTATTCAATAAAGTCCTTCTTTATATCCCAAAAAAGTATGTTTCATTGGCGCGGTAGACTCAATATTCCACCGGTTTCCCTCGTTTAAAATGCATACAAATGAATCCCGTAACATATCAAAGAACGTTCCTAATCAATCTTCAGGTACCCTAATATGTAAACAAACGATCCAATTTGAGACAGAGAATACCGGAAACCATTACCGGAGATAAATAACGAAGTACGCGCACTCACCGGAACGTGCAACAAACACTACAGCCAAAATCGGAGCCACTTACTAAAATTACAAACTAGCTAATTTTTCAAAAAACAAGCCTGAAACTCTTTCTACAGACTGTTTACATCTAGTGGAAGGAACTGCAATCTGGGAGGTCTTCCTTTTATTTTCCTTCCCATTGACAGCCATAGTAATCAAGGGTGAGCTGAAAAAAAAAATCTGGATGGATTGTCCTCAGGTTTTTGCCTGCCATATTAGTTCTGTTATACTCAGAACTGTTTTCTATCCATTACTACTAATTATATGCATATCCTAGCTTCTGGGCCTGAGTAGCAGGCAGTTTACTTTGGGCACCTCATTCATCCAAACTTCCGAATACTGCCCCCTAGCCCAAAGAAGTTAAGAGCTTAAAAAACATGTGACATTGGGGTGACAGGTAGTCTTGTGGTTAGCGCTTTGGACTTGTAACTGAAAGGTTTCAAGATCGAATCCCTGAGCTGACAAGGTAAAAATCTGTTGATCTCCCCCTGAACAAGGCAGTTAACGCACCGTTCCTAGGCTGTCATTGAAAATAAGAATTTGTTCTTAACTGACTTGCCTAGTTAAATAAAGGCTAAAAAAATAGCAAGCCTATTCTCCCATATTACTGAAAAACTACTATAATGAAGCGGAGAATGAAATACATATTTTTCAAACATCTGCCATATTGCAATTTGTTCCAAGACACACCTGATGCGAGCCGTGTGATGTGACACTGACAGAGATCAACATCTCCATTAGAAACTTAAAGAGGGAAAAGGTAAATATGCAACACCTATGATGTGTTATGACTGTGCCTTTGGCTTCTGGACAACAAAATCAAGTTGATACTGTACACAAACCAGTTAAACAGGAGAGTAATGATGTGAAACTTTTTTTGGTTGCTAGCTTTGTTGTTTTTGTTGGCTGCTTCGTGCTGCTCCCCTCTCTCTGACTGCTCACTACAGCCTGCGTCTGAGTTGCCTAGCAACGAGTCTCTGCTCTGGTTTGCTCCCGGCTCACTCTGACTAGAGACAGCCAGTTAGGTAAGAAAGCGACTTTTTAACTCTAAACTCACTCTACATGACTATTTTTTTTATTTTGCTGTGACTCTTATGTGGATGAAGTAAAACAATACATTTGTTGTTCTGATGTGAGGAGCATCCAGATGCTGCACTTAATGCATTTATGAAATTTCTTCTTCCAATTATTGATAAACGTGCACCTGTTAGAACTGTTAAGGCTCCATGGATTGATGAGGAATTGAAAAATGGTTGAAAGAGATGGGGCAAAAGGAGTGGCTAATAAGTCTGGCTGCACATCTGACTGGCTGACTTACTGCAAATTGAGAAACTATGTGGCAAAACTCAACCAACAAAAAGCCAAGATCAATGATTTAAAGTATGATGGAAAAAAAACTTTGGAGTACTTTAAATGAAAGTATGGGCAGAAAGACAAATTCAACATCTTTTATCGAATCAGACGGCTTATTTATCCCAAAACCATTTGATGTTACAAATTATTTTAATGATAACTTCATTGGTAAAGTAGGCCAAGTTAGGCAGCAAATGCCAACAACGAACAGTGAGCCATCATGTTCGTGTATAAAATAAAATAAAATAATGAAATAAAAGCAGTGCAAGTTTAGTGGTTAGAGCGTTGGACTAGTAACCGAAAGGTTGCAAGTTCAAATCCCGGTGCTGACAAGGTACAAATCTGTCGTTCTGCCCCTGAACAGGCAGTTAACCCACTGTTCCTAGGCCGTCATTGAAAATAAGAATTTGTTCTTAACTGACTTGCCTAGTTAAATAAAGGTAAAAAAAAATAAAAAAAATCTATTGTTTGCAGGCTAACACTCTCTGCTCTATTGTTTGCAGGCTAACAGTCTCTCTCTCCCTAATTATTTGCTCCCATTAAAGCTCGTAAATTCTGATTTCCCATGTTCATCCCATCATTCTTCCTCTCCTCCTCTCTCTCTCTCTCTCTCTCTGTCTATCTCTCTCGCTCTTTCTCTAGCACTCACTCTCTACCCATCTCTCTCTCCAACTACCCTCTCCCTCCCTCTCGCTCTCTCTCATCTCTGTCCTTTTTCCTCCCTGTTAATCTCTCATCTAGATACCAGGGAGTGGGCTCAGATCAATGAGAAGCAGTTTGATCAGAAGCTTTGAAGTAGAATGACATACGATTTCTGAACAGGCAATTTCTGAACAGGTGAATTCTGAACAGGTGAATTCTGAACAGCTTCTTTCTGAGTGATCACAATGAGCAGGGACCTACACACATGCACACAAGCATGCGCACACACACATATTGAGGACAGTCACACACACCGGGGAGGGTATTGCAGGCTTTGAAGAACAGAGAGCGGGAGGCTTTAGATGAATCAAA
This sequence comes from Oncorhynchus clarkii lewisi, assembly GCF_045791955.1. NCBI lineage: Eukaryota > Metazoa > Chordata > Actinopteri > Salmoniformes > Salmonidae > Oncorhynchus > Oncorhynchus clarkii. Next base: position 22,046 of record NW_027258230.1, on the reverse strand, counting down.
AACATGACTGTAGAAAGGGATTGAAGGAATTGGACTGAAAATGGTCAGAAGTTGAAGGATGGCTCAGAAGTTCCATCATAGTCGTTGCATGGCTTCTTTTTCCTTTTTAACCAAGCGTACTTTGGGGATTGTCAGGTATTTAACCAAGCGTACTTTAATTGTCAGGTCATTTAACTAAGCGTTGTTACCAAGCGTACTTTGGGGATTGTCAGGTCATTTAACCAAGCGTACTTTGGGGATTGTCAGGTCATTTAACCAAGCGTACTTTGGGGATTGTCAGATAATTTAACCAAGCGTACTTTGGGGATTGTCAGGTCATTTAACCAAGCGTACTTTGGGGATTGTCAGATAATTTAACCAAGCGTACTTTGGGGATTGTAACCAAGCGTACTTTGGGGATTGTCAGGTCATTTAACCAAGCGTACTTTGGGGATTGTCAGGTCATTTAACTAAGTTTACTTTAGGGATTGTTAGTTAATTTAACTAAGTTTACTTTAGGGATTGTTAGTTAATTTAACTAAGTTTACTTTAGGGATTGTTAGTTAATTTAACCAAGTTTACTTTAGGGATTGTTAGTTAATTTAACTAAGTTTACTTTAGGGATTGTCAGGTCATTTAACTAAGTTTACTTTAGGGATTGTTAGTTAATTTAACTAAGTTTACTTTAGGGATTGTTAGTTAATTTAACCTAGTTTACTTTAGGGATTGTCAGTTAATTTAACTAAATTTACTTTAGGGATTGTTAGTTAATTTAACTAAGTTTACTTTAGGGATTGTTAGTTAATTTAACCTAGTTTACTTTAGGGATTGTCAGGTCATTTAAAGGGGCAATCTGGGATTTTCAGGTAATTTCGTACAATAAAATTATGCTTTATCCAAACAATTGACCACCCTTCTGCTTTCATGGAATTGGGCCTTAAGTGTTAATACTGGTCTACATATAGCTGGCCTCTATATTACTGGCCTCCATATTTAACTGGCCTCCATATTTAACTGGCCTCTATATAACCGGGCCCCATATTTAACTGACCTCTATATAACCGGCCTCCATATTTAACCAGCCTCCATATTTAACTGGCCTCCATATTTAACTGCCCTCTATATAACTGTCTCTATATTTAACTGGCCTCCATATTTAACTGGCCTCCATATATAACTGGCCTCCATATTTAACTGGCCTCCATATTTAACTGGCCTCCATATTTAAATGGCCTCCATATTTAAATGGCCTCTATATTTAACTAGCTTCTATATTTAACTGGCCTCTATATAACTGGCCTCTATATTTAACTAGCCTCTATATTTAACTGGCCTCTATATAACTGGCCTCTATATAACTGGCCTCTATATAACTGGCCTCTATATAACTGGCCTCTATATTTAACTGATCTCCACTTAGCTTCATATCATAAGGCCATAACAGTAGACCCACAGATTGTCACCAACACACCTCATGCTCCTATGTTAGAGTCTGATTAGACTACAACAGTAGCTGGTGGAAGTGTGTGTGTGTGTGTGTGTGTGTGTGTGTGTGTGTGTGTGTGTGTGTGTGTGTGTGTGTGTGTGTGTGTGTGTGTGTGTGTGTGTGTGTGTGTGTGTGTGTGTTCTGGTGGAAATGTTTGGGGCATTGTTTCTGTGCTATCGGCGCCAGCCTGCAAGCTTGGCACAGCAGATGACATTCTCCTCACATGACCTAGCCCACTACACCACTCAAGATATTATAGGACACAGCAGAGAGAGGGGGAGAGAGAGGGAGAGGAAGGAAAGATTGAGATAGGGAGGGAGTGATAGGGAGGGAGCAGGAGAGAGTGAGGGAAGAGAGAGGTAGAGAGAAAGAGAGCGAGGGAGGGAGAGAGATAAAGGAGGGAGCGAAGGAGAGATAAGGAAGGGGGAAAGTAAGAGTGAAAGAGAGCGGGAGAGATGGAATGAAAGAGGAGAGACGAAGGGGGAGGTTTGTAATGATGGGGAGGAGGGTAAATGATGGGGAGGAGGGAGAGAGGAAGGGTTGGAGGGGTAATGACGGGGAGGATGGAGAGAAGAAGGGGAGCAGGGGGTTGGAGGGGGTAATGATGGGGATGCGGGAGAGAAGAAGGGGGGAGAGGACTGAGGATGTGAGTGTCGGTGACCCCGAGGCACATAGCTGCAAGCAGTCTCCTGTAGCTGAACACTGGCCAGGAAAACTGCCTGGGTACTCTGTGTTCTGCCCCCTGACACACAGACACACAGACACACACACACAGTGCAACTGATCTGGATGACTCACTCATCCCTCTCTCCTGCCCTTCTATTTTTGGATTTATCTCTTTATCTTTCAGTCAAACATTAAAAGATGGAAAATTAGAGATTACTAAGAGGCAGGGAGACACCGCATTCATTATGCAAAGGAAAAATACAATTTTACTCAAACAGCGATCAGAGTGCTTCATCCAGTGATTACGTCACTTGTTTGGCACCAAGCACTTTATGACATCACTTCCTGGTTTAGATGTTTGGCTGGCTTGTTTGTGTAGAAGCATAGTTATCATAAAGGATTAGTGCTACTGGTTTCATCACCAGGGAATTGTGACGTACTGGTATATGACACACAAGACTTAGTCGTAAGTACACTGTAAAAAAAATAAAAAAAAATAAAAAGTTGATTCAATCTACAATTGTAAGGTAACCAGCTGCAATAGGATTGTGAGTTTGCTAAACATTTGGGCATAAAGCTGAACCAATATACAGTGTTGCCTTCCAAAAGCAAACATGAATTTATAGTTTGAATCAACAAGTTTTTATACATTCAGCTCACCATAAGCAATGTTCACACATTAGGTCAATTTCTTGTCCTTCTGTTGTCCATCCAACTCACAGAACACTAACACTGATTAAGCAATTGGTTATTATTATTCTTTTTTTTTACAATATATGTGAAATAAAAGTAACAAATAATTAAAGAGCAGCAGTAAAATAAAAATAGCGAGACTATATACAGGGGGTACCGGTACAGAGTCAATGTGGAGGCTATATACAGGGTGTTACGGTACAGAGTCAATGTGGAGGCTATATACAGGGGGTACCGGTACAGAGTCAATGTGGAGGCTATATACAGGGGGTGGTACAGAGTCAATGTGGAGGCTATATACAGGGGGTACCGGTACAGAGTCAATGTGGAGGCTATATACAGGGGGTATACAGAGTCAATGTGGAGGCTATATACAGGGGTACCGGTACAGAGTCAATGTGGAGGCTATATACAGGGGGTACCGGTACAGAGTCAATGTGGAGGCTATATACAGGGTGTTACGGTACAGAGTCAATGTGGAGGCTATATACAGGGTGTTACAGAGTCAATGTGGAGACTATATACAGGGTATTACGGTACAGAGTCAATGTGGAGGCTATATACAGGGTGTTACGGTATATCAATGTGGAGGCTATATACAGGGTGGGTACCGGTACAGGGGGTACCGTACAGAGTCAATGTGGAGGCTATATACAATGTGGAGGCTATATACAGGGGGTACCGGTACAGAGTCAATGTGGAGGCTATATACAGGGGGTACCGGTACCGGTACAGAGTCAATGTGGAGGCTATATACAGGGGGTACCGGTACTGAGGTACAGAGTCAATGTGGAGGCTATATACAGGGGGTACAGGTACATATACAGAGTCAATGTGGAGGCTATATAGGCAGGGGGTACCGGTACAGAGTCAATGTGGAGACTATATACAGGGGTACCGGTACTGAGTCAATGTGGAGGCTATATACAGGGTATTACGGTACAGAGTCAATGTGGAGGCTATATACAGGGGGTACCGGTACAGAGTCAATGTGGAGACTATATACAGGGGGTACCGGTAGAGTCAATGTGGAGGCTATATACAGGGGGTACCGGTACAGAGTCAATGTGGAGGCTATATACAGGGGGTACAGGTACAGAGTCAATGTGGAGGCTATATACAGGGGGTACAGGTACAGAGTCAATGTGGAGGCTATATACAGGGGGTACAGGTACAGAGTCAATGTGGAGACTATATACAGGGGGTACAGGTACAGAGTCAATGTGGAGGCTATATACAGGGGGTACCGGTACAGAGTCAATGTGGAGGCTATATACAGGGGGTACAGGTACAGAGTCAATGTGGAGGCTATATACAGGGGGTTACGGTACAGAGTCAATGTGGAGGTTATATACAGGGGGTACCGGTACAGAGTCAATGTGGAGGCTATATACAGGGGGTACTGGTACAGAGTCAATGTGGAGGCTATATACAGGGGGTACCAGTACAGAGTCAATGTGGAGGCTACATACAGGGTATTACGGGTGTTACGGTACTGAGTCAATGTGGAGGCTATATACAGGGTATTACGGTACAGAGTCAATGTGGAGGCTATATACAGGGGGTAGTCAATGTGGAGACTATATACAGGGGGTACCGGTACAGAGTCAATGTGGAGGCTATATACAGGGGGTGGTCAGGCTGTGGAGGCTATACAGGGGGTACCGGTACAGAGTAGGGTGTTACGGTACAGAGTCAGGGGGTACCGGTACAGAGTCAATGTGGAGGCTATATACAGGGGGTACCGGTACAGAGTCAATGTGGAGACTATATACAGGGGGTACCGGTACAGAGTCAATGTGGAGGCTATATACAGGGTATTACGGTACAGAGTCAATGTGGAGGCTATATACAGGGGGTACCGGTACAGAGTCAATGTGGAGGCTATATACAGGGGGTATATACAGGGTGTTACGGTACAGAGTCAATGTGGAGGCTATATACAGGTATATACAGGGGGTACAGGTACAGTCAATGTGGAGGCTATATACAGGGTGTTACGGTACAGAGTCAATGTGGAGGCTATGGGGGTGGAGGTTATATACAGGGGGTACCGGTACAGAGTCAATGTGGAGGCTATATACAGGGGGTACCGGTACAGAGTCAATGTGGAGGCTATATACAGGGGGTACCGGTACAGAGTCAATGTGGAGGCTATATACAAGGGGTACAGGTACAGAGTCAATGTGGAGGCTATATACAGGGGGTACCGGTACAGAGTCAATGTGGAGGCTATATACAGGGGGTACCGGTACAGAGTCAATGTGGAGGCTATATACAGGGGGTACCGGTACAGAGTCAATGTGGAGGCTATATACAGGGGTACCAGTACAGAGTCAATGTGGAGGCTATATACAGGGGGTACCGGTACAGAGTCAATGTGGAGGCTATATACAGGGGGTACAGGTACAGAGTCAATGTGGAGGCTATATACAGGGTGTTACGGTACAGAGTCAATGTGGAGGCTATATACAGGGTGTACCAGTACAGTCAATGTGGAGGCTATATACAGGGGGTACCAGTACAGAGTCGATGTGGAGGCTATATACAGGGGGTACCAGTACAGTCAATGTGGAGGCTATATACAGGGGGTACCAGTACAGTCAATGTGGAGGCTATATACAGGGGGTACCGGTACAGAGTCAATGTGCCGGTTAATCAAGGTAATTAAGGTAATATGTGCATGTAGGTAGAGTTAAAATGACTATGTATAGAATATAAACAGAGTAGCAGCAGCATACAAGGGGAGGGGGGGGGGGGGGGGGGGGGCAATGCTAATAGTCTGGGTAGCAATTTGATTATATGTTCAGGATTATTATGGCTTGGGGGTAGAAGCTGTTTATAGAAGCCTTTTGGGCCTAGACTTGGTGCCCCGGTACCGCTTGACGTGCGGTACCAGAGAGAACAGTCTGTGACTAGGGTGGCTGGAGTCTTTGACAATTTTTAGGGCCTCTGTAGTGTCTTGCGGTCAGAGGCCGAGCAGTTGCCATACCAGGCAGTTATGCAACCCGTCAGGATCCTCTCAATGGTGCAGCTGTATAATTCTTCTTTTCTTTTTTCTTCTTCTTCTTCTCTCCTGAGGGGGAAAAGGCTTTGTCATGCCCTCTTCACAACTGTCTCGGTGTGTTTGGACCATGATAGTTTTTTGGTGATGTGGACACCAAGGAACTTGAAGCTCTCAAACTGCTCCACTACAGCCCCATCGATGAGAACGGGGGCGTGCTCGGTCCTCCTTTTCCAGTAGTGAACAATCATCTCCTTTGTAATGATCATGTTGAGGGAGAGGTTGTTGTCCTGGCACCACACGGCCAGGTCTCTGACCTCCTCCCTATAGGCTGTCTCATCGTTGTCGGTGATCTGGCCTACCACTGTTGTGTCATCGGCAAATGTAATGATGGTGTTGGAGTTGTGCCTGGCCATGCAGACATGAGTGAACAGGGAGTACAAGAGGGGACTGAGGATGCATCCTGGGGGGCCCCCATGTTGAGGATCAGCGTGGTGGATGTGTTGTTACCTACCCTTCCCACCTGGGGGCGGCCCTTCAGGAAGTCCAGGATCCAGTTGCAGAGGGAGGTGTTTAGTCCCAGGGTCCTTAGCTTAGTGATGAGCTTTGAGGGCACTATGGTGTTGAATACTGAGCTGTAGTCAATGAATAGCATTCTCACATAGGTGTTCCCTTTGTCCAGGTGAGAAAGGGCAGTGTGGAGTGCAATAGAGATTGCATCATCTGTGGATCTGTTGGGGCAGTATGCAAATTGGAGTGGGTCTAGGATTTCTGGGATAATGGTGTTGATGTGAGTCATTACCAGCGTTTCAAAGTACTTCATGGCAACAGATGTGAGTGCTATTGGTCAGTAGTCATTTAGGCAGGTTACCTTAGTGTTCTTGGGCACAGGGACTATAGTTGTCTGCTTGAAACATGTTGGTATTATAGACTCAGTCAGGGACAGGTTGAAAATGTCAGTGAAGACACTTGCCAGTTGCTCTGCGCATGCTCGGTGTACACATCCTTTTAATCTGTCTGGCCCTGCGGCCTTGTGAATGTTGACCTGTTTGATGGTCCTACGCACATCGGCTATGGAGAGCATGATCACACAGTCGTCCGGAACAGCTGATGCTCTCATGCATGCCTCAGTGTTGCTTGCCTCGAGCATAGAAGTAATTTAGCTCATCTGGTAGGCTTGTGTCACTGGACAGCTCAAGAGCTTCTCTTTGTAGTCTGTAATAGTTTACAAGCCCTGCCACATCCGACGAGCGTCGGAGCCGGTGTAGTACGATTCGATCTTAGTCCTGTATTAATGCTTTACCTGTTTGATAGTTAGTCTGAGGGCATAGCGGGATTTCTTATAAGCTTCCGGTTTATAGTCCCGCTCCTTGAAAGCGGCAGCTCTACCCTTTAGCTCAGTATGAATTTTGCCTGATATCCATTGCTTCTGGTTGGGGTATGTATCTACGGTCACTGTGGGGACGACGTCATCGATGCACTTATTGATGAAGCCAGTGACTGATGTGGTTTTACTCCTCAATGCCATCGGAAGAATCCCAGAACCTATTTCAGTCTGTTTTAGCAAAACAATCCTGTAGTTTAGCATCTGCTTCATCTGACCACTTTTTTCAATGTCCGAGTCACTGGTGCTTGATGCTTTAGTTTTTGCTTGTAAACAGGAATTAGGAGGATAGAATTATGGTTAGATTTGCCAAATGGAGAGCAAGGGAGAGCTTTGTACGCATCTCTGTGTGTGGAGTAAAGGTGGTCTAGAGTTTTTTTCCCTCTGGTTGCACATTTAATAACATGCTGATAGAAATGAGGTAGAACTGATTTAAGTTTCCCTGCATTAACGTTCCCGGCCACTAGGGGCGCCACCTCTGGATGAATGTTTTCCTCTTTGCTTATGGCCATATACAGCATAGTGCCAGCATTGGTTTGTGGTGGTAAATAGACAGCTACGAAGAATATAGATGAAAACTCTCTTGGTAAATCAAATCAAATGTATTTGTCACATACACATGGTAGCAGATGTTAATGCAAGTGAAGGGAAATGCTTGTGCTTCTAGTTCCGACCATGCAGTAATAGCTAACAAGTAATATATCCTAACAATTACCTTATACACACACACAAGTGTAAAGGAATGAATACGAATATGTACATAAAATATATAAATGAGTGATGGCCGAACGGCATAGGCAAGATGCAGTAGGTGGTATAGAGTACAGTATATACACATATGAGATGAGTAATGTAGGGTATATAAACATTATATAAAGTGGCTAGTGATAAATTGATTACATCAATTTTTCCATTATTAAAGTGGCTGGAGTTGAGTCAGTATGTTGGCAGCAGCCACTCAATGTTAGTGATGGCTGTTTAACAGTCTGATGGCCTTGAGATAGAAGCTGTTTTTCAGTCTCTCGGTCTCCGCTTTGATGCACCTGTACTGACCTCGCCTTCTGGATGATAGCGGGGTGAACAGGCAGTGGCTCGGGTGGTTGTTGTCCTTGATGATCTTTATGGCCTTCCTGTGACCGGGTGGTGTAGGTGTCCTGGAGGGCAGGTAGTTTGCAGACCTCACTACCCTCTGGAGAGCCTTCCGGTAATGGGCGGAGCAGCTGCCATACCAGGTAGTGATACAGCCCGACAGGATGCTCTCGATTGTGCATCTGTAGAAGTTTGAGTGTTTTTGATGACAAGCCGAATTTCTTCAGCCTTCTGTAGTTGAAGAGGCGCTGCAGCGCCTTCTTCACCACGCTTTCTGTGTGGGTGGACCATTTCAGTTTGTCCGTGATGTGTACGCCGAGGAACTTAAAACTCTCCACCCTCTCCTGTAACAGTTTTTGTCTGCTGAAGGAGAAGAGGACCAAGGTGCAGCGTGGTAAGTGTTCATTTCAATAAACAAAATAAACACTGAAATGACAAAAATAATAAAGAGCGAGAACGAAAACGAAACAGTTCTGTAAGGACTACTCACAAAACAGAAAACAATCACCCACAACCAAAATGGGGAAAACAGGCTGCCTAAGTATGATTCTCAATCAGAGACAACGATCGACAGCTGCCTCTGATTGAGAACCATACCAGGCCAAGCACAGAAATACAACATAGAAAAAAGAACATAGACTACACACCCCAAATCACGCCCTGACCAAACTAACACAAAGACATAAAAAAGGAACTAAGGTCAGAACGTGACATCTCCACTACTGTCCCGTCAATGTAGATAGGGGGCTGCTCCCTCTGCTGTTTCCTGAAGTCCACGATCATCTCCTTTGTTTTGTTGACATTGAGTGTGAGGTTATTTTCCTGACACCACACTCCGAGGGCCCTCACCTCCTCCCTGTAGGCCGTCTCGTTGTTGTTGCCAACCACTGTAGTGTCATCTGCAAACTTAATGATTGAGTTGGAGGCGCGCATGGCCACGCAGTCGTGGGTGAACAGGGAGTACAGGAGAGGGCTGAGAGCATACCTTTGTGGGGACCCATTGTTGAGGATCAGCGGCGTGGAGATGATGTTTCCTACCCTCACCACCTGGTGGCGGCCCCTCAGGAAGTCCAGTAACCAGTAGCACAGGGCGGGGTCGAGACCCAGGTTCTCGAGCTTAATGACGAGTTTGGAGGGTACTATGGTGTTAAATGCTGAGCTGTAATCGATGAACAGCATTCTTACATGGGTATTCCTCTTGCCCAGATGGGTTAGGGCAGTGTGCAGTGTGATGGCGATTGCGTCGTCTGTGGCCTTATTGGGGCGGTAAGCAAATTCAGGTCGGGTGGAGGTGATATGGTCCTTGACTAGTCTCTCAAAGCACTTCATGATGACGGAAGTGAGTGCTACGGGGCGCTAGTCATTTAGCTCAGTTACCTTAGCTTTCTTGGGAACAGGGACTAACTTATTCCTTGCCAACCATTCTGAAACTAAATGCAGCTCTTTAAGTGTTGCAGTCATTTCAGTCGCTTTAGTAGCTGACATGTATAGTATTGAGTCACCCACATACATAGACACACTGGCTTTACTCTTTATCCTCATTATAGCAGGGAATAAAGCCATAACACATACGTTTTTCCAGCAGCAGACTATGATCGATAATGTCAAAAGCAGCACTGAATTCTAACAAAACAGCCCCCACAATCATTTTATCATCAATTTCTCTTAGCCAATCATCAGTCTTTTGTGCAAGTGCTGTGCTTGTTGAGTGTCCTTACCTATATGGGTGCTGAAAGTATGTTGTCAATTTGTTTACTGTAAAATAGCATTTTATCTGGTCAAACACAATTTTTCCAAAACTTTACTAAGGGTAGGTAACAGACTGATTGGTCCTTATTTGAGCCAGTAAAGAGGGCTTTACTATTCTTAGGTAATGGAATTACTTTTGCTTCCCTCCAGGCCTGAGGACACACACTTTCTAGTAGGTTTAAATTGAACATTTGGCAAATAGGATTGGCAATATCGTTCGCTATTATCCTCTGTCATTTTCCATCCAAGTTGTCAGATCCCGGTGGCTTGTCGTTGTTGATAGACAACAATATTTGTTTCATCTCTTCCACACTCACTTTACGAAATAAAAAATGACAATGCTTGGCCAGATATACTTGGATGTGTAGTGTCAGCATTTGTTGCTGGCCTGTCATGCCTAAGTTTGCTAACCTTGCCAATGAAAAAATAATTCAAGTAGTTGGCAATGTCAGTCGGTTTTGTGATGAATGAGCCATCTGATTCAATGAATGATGGAGCTGAGTTTGCCTTTTTTCCCCAAAAATTTCATTGAAGGTGCTCCAAAACTCTTTACTATCATTCTTTGTCATTTATCTTTGTGTCGTTTCTTTTTATTCAGTTTAGTCACATGATTTCTCAATTTGCAATATGTTTGCCAATCGGTTGTGCAGCCACTTATTTGCCATTGCTCTTGCCCTCGTCCATCTCAACCAAACAAATGTTAAATTCCTCATCGATCCAATTTATTTCACAGTTTTTACAGTCATTTTCTTAATGGGTGCATGCTTATGAGTAACTCGGATTTAATGGGTGCATGCTTATTAGTAACTCAGATTTAATGGGTGCATGCTTATGAGTAACTCGGATTTAATGGGTGCATGCTTATGAGTAACTCAGATTTAATGGGTGCATGCTTATGAGTAACTCAGATTTAATGGGTGCATGCTTATTAGTAACTCGGATTTAATGGGTGCATGCTTATTAGTAACTCGGATTTAATGGGTGCATGCTTATGAGTAACTCAGATTTAATGGGTGCATGCTTATGAGTAACTCAGATTTAATGGGTGCATGCTTATGAGTAACTCGGATTTAATGGGTGCATGCTTATGAGCTTCTACACCTGCATTGCTTGCTGTTTGGGGTTTTAGGCTGGGTTTCTGTACAGCACTTTGAGATATCAGCTGATGTACGAAGGGCTATATAAATAAATTTGATTTGATTGATTTGATTTGATTTGATTTGATTTGAGTAACTCGGATTTAATGGGTGCATGCTTATGAGTAACTCGGATTTAATGGGTGCATACTTATTAGTAACTCGGATAGGCAATTTCAGAAATGTGTCAAGTGTAGATTCTCTTTGCTCCTCATTACACACCTTCAACACACAAAAATATATTATTTACATCAGCAACATAGAAATCACTACAAAAATTATTGTATGACATCTTTTACACTATATTAGGCCCAGCCTTTGGAGCTTTGGTTTTCATAGATATGGATACTATATTGTGATTACTACATCCGATGGATCTGGATACTTCATTCAAGCACATTTCTGATGCATTAGTAAAGATGTGATCAATACCTGTTGATTTCATTCCTGTGCTGTTTGTAACTACCCTGTTAGGTTGACTGACAACCTGAACCAGATTGCAGGGCACCAGTTAAAGTTCAAATATTTTTCTTGAGTGGGCAGCTTGATGAAAGTCAGTCAATTATTTAAATCACCCAGACAATATACCTCTCTGTTGATGTGATATCACATAGATTATCAAGCATTTCACACATGGTATCCAGATACTGGCTGTTAGCACTTGGTGGTCTATAGCAGCTTCCCACAAAAATGGGCTTTAGGAGAGGCAGATGAACCTGTAGCCATATTACTTCAACAGTATTTAACATGAGATCCTCTCTAATCTTTACAGGAATGTGGTTCTGAATATAAACAGCAACACCTCCCTCGTTGGCATCTCTGTCTTTTCTGTAGATGTTCTAACCTTGTATTATCCAAGTGAGTTTCAGAGATAGTCGGAATACGAATGTCATCTGTTAGTAGAAAGTTGTTAATTTCATGAACCTTGTTTCTTAAGCTGCATGTGTTAATGTGGGCTATTTTTAGCCCTTTTCTGGGATGCTTGCTTGTTTTCATTGCTTTACTGGGAATCTTAGCGGAAGTAGATATTCTCATGTTATTTATGTTAATGCGGGGGCATACCACCTCGGTACTAACAGCATAAATCTGGTTCATAGGCACATGATAGGTGCATACAATAACTGTAGGGTCAGGCATTCAGGGCAGTTAGAGGACATAAATTAGGTTACTTACATTGTGTCTTACAACGCCCCTGGGATAATGTACATTTGCTAAAGCATTACGACGACTCAGCGACACAATGGTAGGGATTCAATTAGCTTGATTTGGGTCATTGTTAAGTCATTGTCTCAATGCAGCCTTATTATGCTGTGAAAGGATCCAGGAAACCCAGATGAATTTGGGTGGATCCCATCCTCCTTATAAAACGTGTTTTGTTTCCAAAAGGGTTTGAAATTGTCAACAAAAGTTACACCCATTGAGCTTTAATAATCGCATAGCCATGTTGTGAAGAGAAAGAATCCCGCTAAAGTGTTCAATGCTACAATTCAGAGAGGACACAGGGCCAGATATGATGGGTCTTTTATAAGTGTCTAGCAGAGAGCCAATCGGCTCTTTGAAATCCAGTTTCAACTGTTCAGAGCTCCCCTTTGTGATGACATTAAAACCCACATGGACTACGATAGAATCGATTTCCATGTCCTGAAGTAGTACATTCAGGAGCAGCTTAGTAATGTAATTTATTCGAGCTCCGGGATAGGACATTGTTTTTGCACCAGGAATAGTCACATTACTTACCATGGAGCTGCCCAAAATCACAGCTGGTGAGAAAGGACTAGGAACTCCGCCCACTCCCACACTTCACAGGATTCTGAGAACCCTTTAAGGACAGGTGAGAGGCAGGATAACTTGAGCCCGTAGCTCCTGGCACCCGATGCAGGCCTCCGACAGATGGAGGATGGCCTCCGACAGATGGAGAAGCCCCACTCGATCCAGAGCAGGGGATGAAGGTTGGTGACGTCGACTTCGACATCGTAGGGGAAGAAATAGGAGTAGGCACAGCGGCCGCAGACACAGGTGGCCCCAGCAAAACTATTCCTTGTTTGTATCCGCTCCGTGCCTCTCGATGGGAACGTGGACTGCTTTGCGGTAGGCTGCTGTCTTTGGCTACCACGGCTCGAGACATGAGACCATCGTTGATTGCCATACTCCTCTTGCTGTGATCCTTCGACTCAGCTATCAGATGTGGGAGGAGAGGCAGGAGATGGCTCCCCTGGCGAACCAACTCCGGCCAGTCGGATGACGACAAGGCGGAGATGCATCCAACAAGCGCAAATGCAGTCCAGCCACCGGCGTAGAAAAGGTAAGCATTCCACTCTGTGTTTTTCCCAGTTTCTTACGTAGGCTGGCGTGATCTAGGAAGCCACCTCAAGCCTATAATCCTCTGCAAGCAAATAATTGCCGCATTGGACCTCTGAGTGATCCAGTTTGTCCCGAAACAAAGCGTAGTATACACAGCTCCTACAGCGCTGGAGCCGTTCATTTACTTCTCCAGACAAAGAGGGATTAATTGGAAAACTAGTCTTGTTCTATCTTCTTTAGCTTGATGGCTAGCAGCTTAGCTAGGTTAGCGGATCTGTCAAACAAGACTATGAGTTAAGTTAAGCGGGATTCCAGGACAAGAAATAGCGGTCCTAGCTGTTAAAAGCAAACCTCGTTGTGGAATCCATGCAAAAACAAGTTCGGTATTTATTTATAAATGCAGATGAGCGTTGTGATAAATTCACTGAAAACTCACACTAACACACGGTTATATTAAAAAAGATCTGTCATGGGCCTTCAAATCCTCAAAAAGTTCTACAGCTGCACCATTGAGAGCATCTTGACTGTCTGCATTAAGGCTTGGTATGGCAACAACATTGCCTTTGATTGCATGGTGCTACAGTCCAGTACATCACTGGGACTTCCTGAAATACACTGTTTCTATGCACACTCACAGGACTTTACACACACTCACGCACACTGACACTTCAACACACAGACACACACACACACACACACACACACTCACTTAATTTGCTCACACACAGATAACATGCACACACACATTTATACTGACTCTACACACAGGCACACACACTCGCATACAATCATCATATACACTCATTTGAATCCGTTTATCATATATATCCTGATGCCACCTTACCCCAGTGCATTTGGAAAGTATTCAGACCCCTTGACTTTTTTACACATTGTGTTACGTTACAGCTTTATTCTAAAATTGACTAAGTTGGTTTTTTCACCCTCATCAATCTACACACAATAACCCATAATGACAAAGCGAAAACTGGTATTTACACATTTTTACAAATGTATTACAAATAAAAAAATAAAATACCTTATTGACATAAGAATTCAGACTCTTTGCTATGAGACTCAAAATTGAGCTCAGGTGCATCATGTTTAAATTGATCATCCTTGAGATGTTTCTACAACTTGATTGGGTTTCACCTTTGGTAAATTCAAATGATTGAACATGATTTGGAAAGGCACAGACATGTCTATATAAGGTCCCATAGTTGACCATGCATGTCAGAGCAAATTACCAAACCACGAGGTAGAAAGAATTGTCCGTAGAGTGCCAGGCGGAAGCCACTCCTCAGTAAAAGGCACATGACAGCCCACTTGGAGTTTGCAAAAGGCACCTAAAGGACTCTCAGACTATGAGAAACAAGATTCTCTGGTGTGATAAAACCAAGATTGAACTCTTTGGCCTGGAGGAAACTTAGCACCATCCCTACAGTGAAGAATGGTGGTGGCAGCATCATGCTGTAGGGATGTTTTTCAGCAGCAGGGACTGGGAGACTAGTCAGGATCGAGGGAAAGATGAACGGAGCCAAGGACAGAGAGGTCCTTGATGAAAACCTGCTCCAGAGTGCTCAGGACCTCAGACTGGAGAGAAGGTTCACCTTCCAACAGGACAACAACCCTAAGCACACAGCCAAGACAATGCAGGAGTGGCTTTGGGACAAGTCTCTGAATGTCCTTGAGTGGCCCAGCCAGAGCCCGGACTTGAACCCAATCAAACATCTCTGGACAGACCTGAAAATAGCTGTGCAGCAACGCAACCCATCCAACCTGACAGAGCTTGAGAGGATCTGCAGAGACAAATGGGAGAAACTCCCCAAATATAGGTGTGCCAAGCTTGTAGCATCATACCCAATAAGACTCAAGGCTGTAATCACTGCCAAAGGTGCTTCAACAAAGTACTGAATTAAGGGTCTGAATACTTATGTAAATGTAATATTTCAGTTTATTTTATTTGTATAAATTTGCAAAAAAATCTAAACCTGTTTTTTCTTTATCATTATGTATTGATTTGAATAAATATTTAATCATTTTTAGAATAAGGCTGTAATGTAACAAAAATTTGGAAAAAGTCAAGGGGTCTGAATACTTGTCAAATGCACTCTATCTGCCTCACATCAGTATCCCTGCACTTTGTAAATGTGGTATTGGAACTGACCCTGTAAATAGCTTACCTCTCGTGTTCGTGTTATTTCTATTTCTCCTGTGGTTTTGTTCTACCTTTTGTTATTCTTAGTGCTACATTGATAATGATTACAGCATTGTTGGGTTTAGTGTTTGCAAGAAAGGCTTTTCACTGTACTTGTGCACGTGGCATTAAAACTTGAAACCTTCTATTTTTAACAGAATACCACTTTTCATGCAGCCTATGTTTGGCCAGCTAATAGCCTAAGCACTGATCAAGCAACAAAATGGACTAAACGTTTAAATCCTGTTGCTGCAGGATCATTTTGCTGCGACAATATAGGCCAAAGTAGCCCTTGACTTCAGTCAAATGGCCAGATAGCTCTCTAGTGGCCAGATAGCTCTCTAGTGGCCAGATAGCTCTCTAGTGGCCTCATGGGTCGAATGTTATTCATATTTTTATTTTTTTTAAAGAATTCCATAATTAATAAACATTATTTCAAGAAACCTCTACCGAAAATCTGGTGTTTCTATGTCAAACGGTTTTGTTACATCTCAGTCTTCTGTGTAGTACATCAAATGTAATATTGGGTTGAAAACAACCGTGAATACATGTCTGTTTCTTTTCTTCATTTAACTAGGCAAGACAGTTCAGAAAATGATTTACAAGCACAGCCTACCCCAGCCAAACTTGGACGACACTGGGCCAATTGTGCGCTGCCCAATCACAGCGGGATGTGATAGTGCCTGGATTTGAACCAGGGACTGTAGTGACACCTTTTAGCACTGAGATGCAGTGCCGTAGACCGCTGTGCCACTCGAGAGTCGTGAAGACCAAGAAACACTCTGTCTAACCCTGATTTAGCCCACTGCAGTAAAAGGTTAAGATTCTTCATCTGTATGAAATTGTTGATTATTTTCTTATGTCTCAACCCAATGTAGCTCAGAAGAGAACAGTATATCATTTTACCTCACTGTCCTGCTGTGTTTCAAGAGCCCATTATTTACTGTCCCTCCTCAGCAATCAGGCAGCAGTGTTAACGACTCAGTGTGATAGTTCCATTACAGACTGCTCAGTGTGATAGTTCCATTACAGACTGCTCTGTGTGATAGTTCCATTACAGACTGCTCAGAGACTCAGTGTGATAGTTCCATTACAGACTGCTCAGTGACTCAGTGTGATAGTTCCATTACAGACTGCTCAGTGACTCAGTGTGATAGTTCCATTACAGACTGCTCAGTGTGATAGTTCCTTTACAGACTGCTCAGTGTGATAGTTACATTACAGACTGCTCAGTGTGATAGTTCCATTACAGACTGCTCAGTGTGATAGTAACATTACAGACTGCTCAGTGTGATAGTTACATTACAGACTTCTCAGAGACTCAGTGTGATAGTTCCATTACAGACTGCTCAGTGACTCAGTGTGATAGTTCCATTACAGACTGCTCAGTGACTCAGTGTGATAGTTCCATTAGACTGCTCAGTGACTCAGTGTGATAGTTCCATTACAGACTGCTCAGTGACTCAGTGTGATAGTTCCATTACAGACTGCTCTGTGTGATAGTTCCATTACAGACTGCTCAGAGACTCAGTGTGATAGTTCCATTACAGACTGCTCAGTGACTCAGTGTGATAGTTCCATTACAGACTGCTCAGTGTGATAGTTCCATTACAGACTGCTCAGTGTGATAGTTACATTACAGACTGCTCAGTGTGATAGTTCCATTACAGACTGCTCAGTGTGATAGTAACATTACAGACTGCTCAGTGTGATAGTTACATTACAGACTTCTCAGAGACTCAGTGTGATAGTTCCATTACAGACTGCTCAGTGACTCAGTGTGATAGTTCCATTACAGACTGCTCAGTGACTCAGTGTGATAGTTCCATTAGACTGCTCAGTGACTCAGTGTGATAGTTCCATTACAGACTGCTCAGTGACTCAGTGTGATAGTTCCATTACAGACTGCTCAGTGTGATAGTTCCATTACAGACTGCTCAGAGACTCAGTGTGATAGTTCCATTACAGACTGCTCTGTGTGATAGTTCCATTACAGACTGCTCAGAGACTCAGTGTGATAGTTCCATTACAGACTGCTCAGTGACTCAGTGTGATAGTTCCATTACAGACTGCTCAGTGTGATTGTTCCATTACAGACTGCTCAGTGTGATAGTTACATTACAGACTGCTCAGTGTGATAGTTCCATTACAGACTGCTCAGTGTGATAGTACCATTACAGACTGCTCAGTGTGATAGTTACATTACAGACTTCTCAGAGACTCAGTGTGATAGTTCCATTACAGACTGCTCAGTGACTCAGTGTGATAGTTCCATTACAGACTGCTCAGTGTGATAGTACCATTACAGACTGCTCAGTGTGATAGTTACATTACAGACTTCTCAGTGACTCAGTGTGATAGTTCCATTAGACTGCTCAGTCTGATAGTTCCATTACAGACGACTCCGTGACTCAGTGTGATACTTCCATTACAGACTGCTCAGTCTGATAGTTCCATTAGACTGCTTAGTGTGATAGTTCCATTACAGATGACTCAGTGACTCAGTGTGATAGTTCCATTAGACTGCTCAGTCTGATAGTTCCATTACAGATGACTCAGTGACTCAGTGTGATAGTTCCATTAGACTGCTCAGTGTGATAGTTCCATTACAGATGGCTCAGTGACTCAGTGTGATAGTTCCATTAGACTGCTCAGCCTGATAGTTCCATTAGACTGCTTAGTGTGATAGTTACATTACAGACTGCTCAGTGACTCAGTGTGATAGTTCCATTAGACTGCTCAGTCTGATAGTTCCATTAGACTGCTTAGTGTGATAGTTACATTACAGACTGCTCAGTCTGATAATTCCATTAGACTGCTCAGTCTGATAGTTCCATTAGACTGCTTAGTGTGATAGTTCCATTACAGACTGCTCAGTGTGATAGTTCCATTACAGACGACTCAGTGACTCAGTTTGATAGTTCCATTAGACTGCTCAGTCTGATAGTTCCATTACAGACTGCTCAGTGTGATAGTTCCATTACAGATGGCTCAGTGATTCAGTGTGATAGTTCCATTAGACTGCTCAGTGTGATAGTTCCATTACAGATGGCTCAGTGACTCAGTGTGATAGTTCCATTAGACTGCTCAGCCTGATAGTTCCATTAGACTGCTTAGTGTGATAGTTACATTACAGACTGCTCAGTGACTCAGTGTGATAGTTCCATTAGACTGCTCAGTCTGATAGTTCCATTAGACTGCTTAGTGTGATAGTTACATTACGGACTGCTCAGTCTGATAATTCCATTAGACTGCTCAGTCTGATAGTTCCATTAGACTGCTTAGTGTGATAGTTCCATTACAGACTGCTCAGTGTGATAGTTCCATTACAGATGGCTCAGTGACTCAGTGTGATAGTTCCATTAGACTGCTCAGTCTGATAGTTCCATTAGACTGCTTAGTGTGATAGTTCCATTAGACTGCTTAGTGTGATAGTTCCATTAAACTGCTCAGTGTGATAGTTCCATTAAACTGCTTAGTGTGATAGTTCCATTAGACTGCTTAGTGTGATAGTTCCATTAGACTGCTTAGTGTGATAGTTCCATTAGACTGCTTAGTGTGATAGTTCCATTAAACTGCTTAGTGTGATAGTTCCATTAGACTGCTTAGTGTGATAGTTCCATTAGACTGCTTAGTGTGATAGTTCCATTAGACTGCTCAGTCTGATAGTTCCATTACAGACGACTCAGTGACTCAGTGTGATAGTTCCATTAGACTGCTCAGTCTGATAGTTCCATTAGACTGCTTAGTGTGATAGTTCCCTTAGACTGCTTAGTGTGATAGTTCCATTAGACTGCTCAGTCTGATAGTTCCATTACAGACGACTCAGTGACTCAGTGTGATAGTTCCATTACAGACTGCTCAGTGACTCAGTGTGATAGTTCCATTAGAGAAAGGTATTTTCTACCTCAGTTCAGATCTCTCTCTCACATACTGTGGAGAGCTTAAAATAACCACAGGTGAGATTTTTTCACCCGTGTGTGTGTGTGTGTGTGAGTGTGCGTGCGTGCGTGCGTGTTTGTTCTCAATAAGATTCAGTGTTATTGTCCACAGCATTCAAACATTGTGATCTAATTGACCTTGCAGGTGTAGGATCTTACTTTGTTCACCCTGTGGCAGGATATCTTTTGTTGTAGGAGAACAGGAAATGTAAAACGTGTAGTGTATTTGAGGTTTAAAAAGGCTGATGATGTCATTGCCACTTTGAAATTTCAGACTTGATTTTCCCTTACGAAAAGTCTATCAACCCCTACAAAAAGGTACATAATAATTCACATTTCCTGTTGCTGCAGGAATCTTTTTTTTTGTGTGCAATGTTGTTTACTGTTCATTTTATATTGTTCATTTCACTTTTGTTTATGAGATATTCCATTTGCTTTGGCAATGTAAACATATGTTTCCCATGCCAATAAAGCCCTTTGAATTAAATTGAGGGACAGGGATTACAATGAATGCCAGTCAGTCACGTCCACACTGTAATTTGTGTGTGTCTGGTCTTGCACATCACTGAGTCCCGCTGATAAAGCTTTCCTCTGTGGTGCAAGTGGAACAGTCAGACTGAACAGAAGCGTGGCTGGTAAAGCTTAGTTTACTTTATTAACACTCACAGATGGCCTGTTATATACACCTGACTGACCTCTCTCTCTCTCTCTCTCTCTCTCTCTCTGTGAGTTTGTGTTTGTGTTTCTCTCTGTTTTTCCTGTCATTCAACATCATTGGTTGCCATGGTGAGCACAGTGCTGACATCACAGACATTATAATGTAATCTCATCAACAATTCCAGGAGGGGTGCTCCCTTTCATAGAACCCCTCCTGTTCCCACAGTGGATGTGTATGTGTGTGTGTGTGTGTGTGTGTGTGTGTGTGTGTGTGTGTGTGTGTGTGTGTGTGTGTGTGTGTGTGTGTGTGTGTGTGCAGATATACATGCTTGACTGAGCTTGTTTTGCGGGGTGATATAATTAGCCAGCGTTTCCTCAAGAGAGAGTCGGTACTCTGTATTGACTTAAGGCAGCCCTCTGTACAGACTCTGTACTGCAGTGCTCAGCCAAGCAGTGGACATGGTAGAACACTACTCTTACACTCACAGAGGTTAAAGGGCGTCTCCAGTACTGGAGGCTACAGTACAGTACATACAACTGTACAGCATGTGAAGCATATGGAAACTGTTCACTCTTCATAAAAAGGTTTCCGATCGGGTCCTATGATGAACCCTTTCTGGAAGACGAGGGTTAGTTGATGATTCTTTGGAAGACAAGAAGGGTTCTACATAGAACCATATATCATATTTCCCAGCATGCTCTATTGCAGGGTTATTTTCAGTATTGTTTGTTTTATTATCTGTGTTTTTGCATGTACATTCATTGGCTACATTTTATGCTAAACAAAGATAAATAACATAATGTTTTCTAAACTAATCCAATTTGTTAGTAGTTTGACATTTTGCAACCATTACTGAGATGGTTGTTGCAGTTTAGATAATTGAGGTAGTCTCAAAAATGTGATCTTCCATACCCTGGCAGTCATTCTGAATGCAGGTTGCAGCTGATAAACAATTCCACTTGTTGGATATCCTAACTCCAGCTGGACTCAAATAGGAATTACACATCACTTTTCAAGCCCGCATAATGTGACACGCAGGCCTAATGTGGCCTGTAAACCAGGAGTTTCCTAACACCACTGTGTTAGGGTATAACTAGGCTCTCGAAGAAAAGCCTTATGATGCATGTAATATTATAATATATGTCATGTATTGTCATAAATAATTTACTTTTTAAAGGCTAATAAGGCTGGTGGAACCATTCATAGAGGGTTCTAGGAAGAACCCTCCAAAGATAAAAGGGTTCTCGGTAGAACCCTTCGTAGAGGGTTCTAAGTAGAACCATATACAGGTGTTTCGATGAATAACCCTACATAGAGCGTTCTAGATAGAACCGTTTGTGAAGGGTTCCCCTATGGGGACAAACCAAAGAACCGTGTATGGTTCTACTGAGCACCTTTTTGTTCTAGGAGTTTAGCGTCAAAGGGAAAGATGCCAGGTTCACTGCACATTGCATACAACAACTAGGTTGTTGCCATCCACCGTTTGTGTTGGTAAGAGATATTACACTGGACGATTAAAAGATACAAAAATAAAGTTGCAATACACAAACACAGAGTCCTTGGGATAAAGGTGACTTTATGAGAGGAGACTGTGTTGGAGACTGCACTGTTCAGCGGGCCTCCATAATGAAAGCTGTAATTATCAGGCAGATAAATCCATACGGTGAACTCCACAGTGACTTCCATCTTCTTTAGGGGAATTAGTCATGGGACCCTGGGCTCCGCAGAATGAAAATAGGATTCGTGGATTTATAGCTCATCGACTT
>NW_027258229.1:77500-92516 GCF_045791955.1 Oncorhynchus clarkii lewisi | reverse complement strand
GAAGACGTCTATTTGAAAGGTAGAAAGATAGAAAATAATAATAATTGTAGCTCGCAACATGTTTGATAATTTGTTTAAAGTAGTTTTGACGCTATAAAAGGTTGGAGACCTCTGGTCTATACTGAAGCATCCATTATTAGTATTAGGAAACTAACTCTGTAGAGAATCACAATATACAGCACGTGTAGGCTGAATAGATAACAAACCATGTTGGACATTTTGTTTTTAAATATCAGGATTCACTCACACTTAAAAGCAGAATTTGCGTGACGTAGATTTTGAGATGCTAAGACAGAAACCAGCAGCTAAAATACGTGTGACAACAGCCCAGTGGCAACAGCCCAGTGGCAACAGCCCAGTGGCAACAGCCCAGTGGCAACAGCCCAGTGGCAACAGCCCAGTGGCAACAGCCCTGTGGCAACAGCCCAGTGGCAACAGCCCAGTGGCAACAGCCCAGTGGCAACAGCCCAGTGGCAACAGCCCAGTGGCAACAGCCCAATGGCAACAGCCCTGTGGCAACAGCCCTGTGGCAACAGCCCAATGGCAACAGCCCAATGGCAACAGCCCAATGGCAACAGCCCTGTGGCAACAGCCCAATGGCAACAGCCCAGTGACAACAGCCCAGTGGCAACAGCCCAGTGGCAACAGCCCAGTGGCAACAGCCCAGTCACATGACACGCTACCCCCCCCACCACACAGAGGTCATTATAATAATAAATATAGCAGGTATCTAAAGGGCATCTCCTCATTACAGCGACAACAAAGCCACCCTGAGGCAGCCTGCCAACGCCATTACCGTAGAGAACTATAGTGTGGTATAAACAGCAGCACCACGGAGCAGCACCAACATGTAGCATGGAGCAGCACCACCATGTAGCATGGAGCAGCACCACCATGTAGCATGTAGCAGTAGCAGCACCACGGAGCAGCACCAACATGTAGCATGTAGCAGCACCACCATGTAGCAGCAGCAACACCACCATGTAGCAGCAACAACACCATGTAGCAGCAACAACACCACCATGTAGCAGCAGCAACACCACCATGTAGCAGCAACAACATCATGTAGCAGCAACAACACCATGTAGCAGCAACAACACCATGTAGCAGCAACAACATCATGTAGCAGCAACAACACCATGTAGCAGCAACAACACCACCATGTAGCAGCAGCAACACCACCATGTAGCAGCAACAACATCATGTAGCAGCAACAACACCATGTAGCAGCAACAACACCATGTAGCAGCAACAACATCATGTAGCAGCAACAACACCATGTAGCAGCAGCAACACCATGTAGCAGCAACAACATCATGTAGCAGCAACAACACCATGTAGCAGCAACAACACCATGTAGCAGCAGCAACACCATGTAGCAGCAGCAACACCATGTAGCAGCAGCAACACCATGTAGCAGCAACACCATGTAGCAGCAACACCATGTAGCAGCAGCAACATCATGTAGCAGCAACAACACCATGTAGCAGCAACAACACCATGTAGCAGCAACAACACCATGTAGCAGCAGCAACACCATGTAGCAGCAACACCATGTAGCAGCAACACCATGTAGCAGCAGCAACACCATGTAGCAGCAACAACACCATGTAGCAGCAACAACACCATGTAGCAGCAACAACACCATGTAGCAGCAACAACATCATGTAGCAGCAACAACACCATGTAGCAGCAACAACACCATGTAGCAGCAACAACACCATGTAGCAGCAGCAACACCATGTAGCAGCAGCAACACCATGTAGCAGCAACAACATCATGTAGCAGCAACACCACCATATAGCAGCAACAACATCATGTAGCAGCAACAACACCATATAGCAGCAACAACACCATATAGCAGCAACAACACCATGTAGCAGCAACAACACCATGTAGCAGCAACAACACCATGTAGCAGCAACACCATGTAGCAGCAACAACACCACCATGTAGCAGCAACAACACCATGTAGCAGCAACACCACCATGTAGCAGCAACACCACCATGTAGCAGCAGCAACACCATGTAGCAGCAACACCATGTAGCAGCAACACCATGTAGCAGCAACAACACCACCATGTAGCAGCAACAACACCATGTAGCAGCAACACCATGTAGCAGCAACACCATGTAGCAGCAACAACACCATGTAGCAGCAACAACACCATGTAGCAGCAACACCATGTAGCAGCAACACCATGTAGCAGCAACAACACCATGTAGCAGCAACAACACCATGTAGCAGCAACACCATGTAGCAGCAACACCATGTAGCAGCAACAACACCATGTAGCAGCAACACCACCATGTAGCAGCAACACCATGTAGCAGCAACACCACCATGTAGCAGCAACACCATGTAGCAGCAACAACACCATGTAGCAGCAACAACACCATGTAGCAGCAACACCACCATGTAGCAGCAACACCATGTAGCAGCAACACCACCATGTAGCAGCAACACCATGTAGCAGCAACAACACCATGTAGCAGCAACAACACCATGTAGCAGCAACAACACCATGTAGCAGCAACACCATGTAGCAGCAACACCATGTAGCAGCAACAACACCATGTAGCAGCAACAACACCATGTAGCAGCAACAACACCATGTAGCAGCAACACCACCATGTAGCAGCAACAACACCATGTAGCAGCAACAACACCATGTAGCAGCAACACCACCATGTAGCAGCAACAACACCATGTAGCAGCAGCAACACCATGTAGCAGCAGCAACACCATGTAGCAGCAACAACACCATGTAGCAGCAGCAACACCATGTAGCAGCAGCAACACCATGTAGCAGCAACAACACCATGTAGCAGCAACAACACCATGTAGCAGCAACACCATGTAGCAGCAACACCACCATGTAGCAGCAACAACACCATGTAGCAGCAGCAACACCATGTAGCAGCAGCAACACCATGTAGCAGCAACAACACCATGTAGCAGCAACAACACCATGTAGCAGCAACACCATGTAGCAGCAACACCACCATGTAGCAGCAACAGCAAGAGCACTATTTCAGACACCCCGATTACATCCAAAATGGCACACTAGTCCCTATATAGTACACTACTATACGGGATATCAAATAGAGCCCTGGACAAAAGAAGTGCACTATATAGAGAATAGGGTGCCGTCTGGGACGCGCCCCATCAAATATGTATCCTTCCTCTCCTCCTCACACAGTGGCAGAGGGATGGGATCATACTGACCCAGGAGGTGATAAGCATTTATGAAACCACATCTCTTCCCTCCCCCTCCCCCGCCTCAGACACCTCCCTCCCTAACAACAAAGACTTGTTACATCTGTAGGATTATCTACAAGTGTTCCTTTAATCAGAAATAGTCAGCAGAGTGATAGAAATTCTTCAACAACAAACCGGCGCTGCCCTCCCCTGAGGAATACTTTTAGCTGTGAAGACTAGTCATCCGGCAGGAGAATACCGAGGGGAGTGGGGAGAGGGGGGGTGGGGGTCGGGAGAGGGGGGTGGGGAGGGGGAGAGGGGTGTTTTCAGTACACAAACGGTGGAAATGGGGAGCTGCTAATTATCTTATTTTGACGAACTTTCCTAAAAACTAAAAAATTAAATAGAGTTTAAAAAGGAGTTGCCAGAATGTCAGTTGTATGTCAGTCGTATGTCAGTCGTATGTCAGTTATATGTCAGGTCTCTTGTCTTTCAGAAAGGTCAAGAGCATTACTTCCTCTTTCCACCACTACTGTTGTTTCTATGGTCTGGGACGATGGTCATTTTTAACAGTTAAAACAATGTAATGATTAAAAAATTTAAAAAGAGAGAAGTGGAAGACCTCTGGTGTTGCCTAGTTATGGTTGTCCTGACCCTAACCCCACGCACCCAGGCCTAAAACTAATAAACAGGTCAGTTGTAAGGCTCACCGTTTCTTACAGTGTACAACACCCACACAGACCATGTGGTTTCAGCTGGTGGCGAAAAACAAACACAAACAACATGAAACTAAGAGACCAGGAAGTCGGAAGTAAATATACCCAAATATGCAACTATCATGTTAAAACAGTTGCTTGAGAGCACGATCACTTCCTGCTCACGTCTATTGACAGGCATTCCACTGTTCTCTGAATAGGAGTCATGCTCCCAGTAGACTGATTGAATCTTTTTCCAATACTTTGTCCTGTCTGCGCTGCTATAGTAGTTAATGATTCCTTGAAGATCACGGCTTTCAACATGTCATCTACGTTTGGAAAGGCTCTGATAAGAGACAGGTGTGTGTGTGTGTGTGTGTGTGTGTGTGTGTGTGTGTGTGTGTGTGTTAGTCTCACACTGGACAAGGTTCAAGGTGTTGTTTTCACGATGTGGTTGATCAAGAGGAAACAGAAAGGGTTCAGGATATCAACCCCTCAACAGTCCTACTGTTCACATCTCTCTTCTGTGCAGTCCTCTCGCTCTCATTCTCTCCTCTCTC
This sequence comes from Oncorhynchus clarkii lewisi, assembly GCF_045791955.1. Taxonomy (NCBI): domain Eukaryota; kingdom Metazoa; phylum Chordata; class Actinopteri; order Salmoniformes; family Salmonidae; genus Oncorhynchus; species Oncorhynchus clarkii. Next base: position 88,059 of record NW_027258229.1, on the reverse strand, counting down.
ATTCTCTCCTCTCTCATTCTCTCCTCTCTCGCTCTCATTCTCTCCTCTCTCGCTCTCATTCTCTCCTCTCTCACTCTCATTCTCTCCTCTCTCACTCTCATTCTCTCCTCTCTCGCTCTCATTCTCTCCTCTCTCGCTCTCATTCTCTCCTCTCTCGCTCTCATTCTCTCCTCTCTCGCTCTCATTCTCTCCTCTCATTCTCTCGCTCTCATTCTCTCCTCTCTCGCTCTCATTCTCTCCTCTCTCGCTCTCATTCTCTCGCTCTCATTCTCTCATTCTCTCGCTCTCATTCTCTCGCTCTCATTCTCTCATTCTCTCGCTCTCATTCTCTCCTCTCTCGCTCATTCTCTCCTCTCTCGCTCATTCTCTCATTCTCTCATTCTCTCCTCTCTCGCTCATTCTCTCCTCTCTCGCTCATTCTCTCCTCTCTCGCTCATTCTCTCCTCTCTCGCTCATTCTCTCCTCTCGCTCATTCTCTCCTCTCGCTCATTCTCTCCTCTCTCGCTCATTCTCTCCTCTCTCGCTCATTCTCTCCTCTCTCGCTCATTCTCTCGCTCTCATTCTCTCCTCTCTCGCTCTCATTCTCTCCTCTCTCGCTCTCATTCTCTCCTCTCTCGCTCTCATTCTCCCCTCGTCTCTCTCTCCCTGTCATCTCTCCCGTCTTCCCTCCCTCACTCTAATGAGCTAAAAAATATCCATCACGCCTGATGCAAAACAACTATTCTACTGATTACCTCAGCTCGCCTCTCCAATCCAAAAGATTAAAACTCCCTTGCCAGAATTAGCACCAGTTAACTAAAAAACATTGACACACATCAAGTCTCGTCAATTAGTAAGTGTTTCAGAGAGAAGGGAGACGTGTGGTGATTTGCAAGGTGAGAGACCCTCCACACCGTGTAGACTAGCCACCGGGCATCTCCAGGAGAGCAGTGGCTCCACAATGTTCACAGCTCATTATAAAACAGAGGAATTACAAAGGGTCTCTGATGAATCCCACAGGATACACGGTGGGAGGGGGGGGGGCTACTACAATCTTTATGATGACTTTAGGCACTGCAATAATGTGCTTGAACAAGATTCAAAAATCCAGGTAACTCAAACCACGAAGGGAAAGAGAGAATGTTACATGCTTCACAATGCAGGAACGAGAAGAAGAAGAAACCACACAACAAGCTGCTCGTTTTGCGCCAACTGTAGTACAGACAACTAAGGAGAAGCAGGCAGCAGTCTTTAGACCAGTATCAATAGGAGGGGTTTTCCTGGAATAGAAAGGGGGCTTAGGTGGTGGGCATGAGAGAGGGGGGGCTGAAATGGATCATTTTTAAACCCCCCCCACCTTGGCAGTGTAGACATTTTTTTTTTTTTTCATTTTTAAACCAATTTCCTGCAATTTTACAAATGTCTCCCTAGAATAGTGATTTTTTTAAGGGGGGGGGGGCTTTAAAACAAATTTCCTGCAATTCTACAAATTTCTCCCTAGAATAGTGATTTTTTTTAAGGGGGGGGGGGGCTTTAAAACAAATTTCCTGCAATTTTACAAATTTCTCCCTAGAATAGTGATTTTTTTAAGGGTGGGGGGGGGCTTTAAAACAAATTTCCTGCAATTCTACAAATTTCTCCCTAGAATAGTGATTTTTTTAAGGGGGGGGGCTTTAAAACAAATTTCCTGCAATTCTACAAATTTCTCCCTAGAATAGTGATTTTTTTTAAGGGGGGGGGGGGGGGGGGGCTTTAAAACAAATTTCCTGCAATTTTACAAATTTCTCCCTAGAATAGTGATTTTTTTAAGGGGGGGGGGGGGGGGGCGCTTTAAAACGAATTTCCTGCAATTCTACGAATGTCTCCCTCCCGAATTCTATGCATTTTGCATGGCTGTGTCCTCAAACATAATAACAAAATGACTACTGCTAAATTCACTGGTTTTGGAATTTTCAATTCTCCTAAAACTGTCTAGCTTTTGTTTTGGTGATTGTTGGTTCGCAAAGATTTTATTTTAAAAAAAAAATATATATATATATAACCTATTATCTTTTCTAAAATACTTTATAATTGGTTTTAGTTGTTTGAATTCACGCTGAAAGCTTTTTTCTCCCCATCCATAAAATGTATATCTAAAAAGTGACATGAAGTCAAGACTTAAATAGTTTGCTGTTTTAAATACATTTGATTGACTGATTAATTACGCTGCATTCGTAGCTCTACCGAAACCGCCAGTGTTTCTGGCGTCATCTTGTCTCAGGTGACAATCAGGATGGCACACAGGACTCATCTGATAAGTGAGTGGCAACAGATCAATATGGTTTCGCTGTGAGGGAGGGAGGAACCCCAATATCTGCATGGTAACAGACGGATGCTTAGTTAGAGGTTTATGAGGCCAATGGCTGTACTATACAGCTAATGTGTTGGAAATCTGTCTGATTTATACAGCTACTATGTTGATAATCTGTCTGTATTATAAAGGCTACTATGTTGATAATCTGTCTGTATTATAAAGGCTACTATGTTGATAATCTGTCTGTATTATAAAGGCTACTGTGTTGATAATCTGTCTGATTTATACAGCTAATGTGATGATAATGTGTCTGATTTATACAGCTAATGTGATGATAATGTGTCTGATTTATACAGCTAACGTGTTGATAATCTGTCTGATTTATATAGCTAATGTGTTGATAATCTGTCTGTATTATACAGCTAATGTGTTGATAATCTGGCTGTATTATAAAGGCTACTGTGTTGATAATCTGGCTGTATTATAAAGGCTACTGTGTTGATAATGTCTGATTTATACAGCTACTGTGTTGATAATCTGTCTGATTTATACGGCTAATGTGTTGATAATCTGGCTGTATTATAAAGGCTACTGTGTTGATAATCTGTCTGATTTATACGGCTAATGTGTTGATAATCTGGCTGTATTATAAAGGCTACTGTGTTGATAATCTGTCTGAATTATACAGCTAATGTGTTGATAATCTGGCTGTATTATAAAGGCTACTGTGTTGATAATCTGGCTGTATTATAAAGGCTACTGTGTTGATAATCTGGCTGTATTATAAAGGCTAATTTGTTGATAATCTGGCTGTATTATAAAGGCTACTGTGTTGATAATCTGGCTGTATTATAAAGGCTACTGTGTTGATAATCTGTCTGTATTATAAAAGCTACTGTGTTGATAATCTGTCTGTATTATAAAGGCTACTATGTTGATAATCTGGCTGTATTATAAAGGCTACTATGTTGATAATCTGTCTGTATTATAAAAGCTACTGTGTTGATAATCTGTCTGTATTATAAAAGCTACTGTGTTGATAATCTGTCTGTATTATAAAGGCTACTATGTTGATAATCTGTCTCAACACGGCTATTAAGGTTAGTATAAAGAAAAATGTTGCATTGAAAACATCACCAAGTAGACCAAGCCACGATAAACTAGTATCTACAGTGGAGTGTGTGGAGGGTTGGCCATTGCAGGTCCAGATTGAATGAATAACATCTAGACTATAGGCATACCGACAATGATTTACTGATGTCCATAGATAAGACTACTCAACCTACAGATAGACTAGATTCATCCTCTAACGGGGTCGGGGTCTTAAGGTCCGATCCTTAAGAGGGTTTTTAAACACAAAACCTAGTAAGAGAGAAAACTAGAGTAAGTGGCTGCATTAAAACATGTGCTCCTCATACTGAGCCCAGCGGTACCATTCTTGATGTTGAATTGATTCCACATAGCCGACTACACAATCTTTAAAACATCACATAACAGTGATGTGCCTTATTATCGTTTGACTATATCATTCAAACTAAAGAATAACCGTGAGTCGCTAAAGTGGGACAAATGTAAATTCAACACAATTGGTTAAACAGAAGAGCGGGCGATCAATGGATTAAATGTATCAGCAAATATTCCCGTTTTCTGTCTGTGCCCGGCCTGGCAACTAATCATTAAGGAATGAGCGCTTAATGCATTATGCATGAGGCTAATGTATAATTCAGTTTTAACAGCAGATTCTATGCATAAATAAAGCTGTGATACATTTACACACATGAAATGTTTACTCGCTAAGATAGGAAATGAAAGCCCAGCGTGTAAGCAGTGGAGTGGTGTGCTAGTCATGTTCGCATCCCCGCTGGTAGTTTAGAAGTCGTCCCATGATCGCTTCTATTCCTGATTATGTATTGTCCATATAGGGCCCTAGAAAATCTGGGCGATTATTTTTACCCAATTCTGTTCTGTTTATTTATTCATTCTCAGGCAGTAATAATAATTTTAAAAAAGGTAGAGCAAGAGAGACGGGTAGAGCAGAGAGAGACGGGCAGAGCAGAGAGAGACGGGCAGAGCAGAGAGAGACGGGCAGAGCAGAGAGAGACGGGCAGAGCAGAGAGAGACGGGCAGAGCAGAGAGAGACGGGTAGAGCAGAGAGACGGGTAGAGCAGAGAGACGGGTAGAGCAGAGAGACGGGCAGAGCAGAGAGACGGGCAGAGCAGAGAGACGGGTAGAGCAGAGAGACGGGCAGAGCAGAGAGAGACGGGCAGAGAGACGGGTAGAGCAGAGAGACGGGTAGAGCAGAGAGACGGGTAGAGCAGAGAGAGACGGGTAGAGCAGAGAGAGACGGGTAGAGCAGAGAGACGGGTAGATCAGAGAGAGACGGGCAGAGCAGAGAGAGACGGGCAGAGCAGAGAGAGACGGGCAGAGCAGAGAGAGACGGGCAGAGCAGAGAGAGACGGGCAGAGCAGAGATAGACGGGCAGAGCAGAGAGACGGGCAGAGCAGAGAGAGACGGGCAGAGCAGAGAGAGACGGGCAGAGCAGAGAGAGACGGGTAGAGCAGAGAGAGACGGGTAGAGCAGAGAGAGACGGGTAGAGCAGAGAGACGGTTAGAGCAGAGAGACGGGTAGAGCAGAGAGACGGGCAGAGCAGAGAGAGACGGGCAGAGCAGAGAGACGGGTAGAGCAGAGAGACGGGTAGAGCAGAGAGACGGGTAGAGCAGAGAGACGGGCAGAGCAGATGGTAGAGAAGGGGGCAGGCCTAACGGTAGAGAAGGGGGCAGGCCTAACGGCAGAGAAGGGGGCAGGCCTAACGGCAGAGAAGGGGGCAGGCCTAACGGCAGAGAAGGGGGCAGGCCTAACGGCAGAGAAGGGGGCAGGCCTAACGGCAGAGAAGGGGGCAGGCCTAACGGCAGAGAAGGGGGCAGGCCTGTGGGCACAGCCATTCCCCTTTATGACCGTGTGACTTAACAAGGCCAGACGTCAACCTCTTAACATGTGTGAAAGTACCCTGCAATGTACTCAGCTGCTTTAAAGGCACACCCCTGCATTTGAAAATAACTAATGGTCATATAAAGTAGGCTAACATGAATTTAGATGTAAAAAAGAAAGAAAAAAATAAATCAATACTAATATGTAAAAAATGGCTGCAAGTATCACAGACTGCACCTTTAAGGGGAAAATAGCCTAGGCCTATTTCTTTCAATGATCCCCAATATCACTCTTGCTTAATTGTTTATCTATAATTAATTTAAACATAACTTAATATTTTATCTATGCAAGTGGAGAGGTGCTTGAATTTGTCATTCCAGCCAAACATTCACTCCTTACCCTCCGCGGTGGACAGAACACATAGTTAACATGTTTCCCCACTGTCTCGTTCCAGTCCCTCTTCTTCGCTGTGTCTTGAGGTTAATATATTCTGTCCGGATCAACAAGGAGGACAGATAGCCAGAGTTTTAGGAGCCAAGGAGGAACCGTTCAAGACCAGAATCCAAAATGGCAACCTATTTCCTAGTTAGTGGACTGGTCTATAGCAGTGGTCTATAGCAGTGGTCTAGAGTAGTGGTCTAGAGTAGTGGTCTAGAGCAGTGGTCTATAGCAGTGGTCTATAGCAGTGGTCTATAGCAGTGGTCTATAGCAGTGGTCTATAGCAGTGGTCTATAGCAGTGGTCTAGAGTAGTGGTCTAGAGTAGTGGTTTAGAGTAGTGGTCTAGAGTAGTGGTCTAGAGTAGTGGTCTAAAGTAGTGCCCTAGTCTATAGTAGTGGTCTATAGCAGTGGTCTAGAGTAGTGGTCTAGAGTAGTGGTCTAGAGTAGTGGTCTATAGTAGTGCCCTGGTCTATAGTAGTGGTCTATAGTAGTGGTCTATAGTAGTGCCCTGGTCTATAGTAGTGGTCTATAGTAGTGGTCTATAGTAGTGCCCTGGTCTATAGTAGTGGTCTATAGCAGTGGTCTAGAGTAGTGGTCTAGAGTAGTGGTCTATAGCAGTGGTCTAGAGTAGTGCCCTGGTCTTTAGCAGTGGTCTAGAGTAGTGGTCTAGAGTAGTGGTCTATAGCAGTGGTCTAGAGTAGTGCCCTGGTCTATAGTAGTGGTCTAGAGTAGTGCCCTGGTCTATAGTAGTGGTCTATAGTAGTGCCCTGGTCTATAGTAGTGGTCTATAGTAGTGCCCTGGTCTATAGTAGTGGTCTATAGTAGTGCCCTGGTCTATAGTAGAGGTATATAGTAGTGGTCTATAGTAGTGGTCTAGAGTAGTGCCCTAGTCTATAGTAGTGGTCTATAGCAGTGGTCTAGAGTAGTGGTCTATAGTAGTGGTCTAGAGCAGTGGTCTAGAGTAGTGGTCTAGAGCAGTGGTCTAGAGCAGTGGTCTAGAGTAGTGGTCTATAGCAGTGGTCTAGAGTAGTGGTCTAGAGTAGTGGTCTATAGCAGTGGTCTAGAGTAGTGGTCTATAGTAGTGCCCTGGTCTATAGTAGTGGTCTATAGTAGTGCCCTGGTCTATAGTAGAGGTATATAGTAGTGGTCTATAGTAGTGGTCTAGAGTAGTGCCCTAGTCTATAGTAGTGGTCTATAGCAGTGGTCTAGAGTAGTGGTCTAGAGCAGTGGTCTAGAGTAGTGGTCTATAGTAGTGGTCTAGAGCAGTGGTCTAGAGTAGTGGTCTAGAGTAGTGCCCTGGTCTATAGTAGTGGTCTATAGTAGTGCCCTGGTCTATAGTAGTGGTCTATAGTAGTGCCCTGGTCTATAGTAGTGGTCTATAGTAGTGGTCTATAGTAGTGCCCTGGTCTATAGTAGTGGTCTAGAGTAGCGGTCTATAGTAGTGGTCTATAGTAGAGGTCTATAGTAGTGGTCTATAGTAGTGCCCTGGTCTATAGTAGAGGTCTATAGTAGTGGTCTATAGTAGTGCCCTGGTCTTTAGTAGTGGTCTAGAGTAGTGGTCTATACCAGTGGTCTATAGCAGTGGTCTAGAGTAGTGGTCTTTAGTAGTGGTCTATAGTAGTGCCCTGGTCTATAGTAGAGGTCTATAGTAGTGGTCTATAGTAGTGCCCTGGTCTTTAGTAGTGGTCTATAGTAGTGCCCTGGTCTATAGTAGTGGTCTAGAGTAGTGGTCTATATAGGGAATAGGATGCAACCTATGACTCTGCCACTTCAGGGTTTCCGTATGGTGAGCTGGGCGAGAGCTGGGTGGGTGCATGGGAACGCCAGCCGATCCACTGTGGGTGAGGAGTACAGCGACAGAGCAGGCTGTATTCAGATAGGCAGACAACTATAAACGTTCCCCAGTCACGTCTAGGTTGAATGCTGGGGGAGGAGACCCGTCAAGTGGACAAGATGGACGACTGAGGTAAGTAGCTAGTCGGTTGGTACCACCTGCAAACTGAACTAAATCACTAGGAGTGAAGACCATGGAGATAAAAGTTAGCTAGATTCAGATATAGTCCAAAACCCTGAAAACACACGTCCATTCACACATCTAGGTTGAGGAGATTGTTGTAAGAATTACAAGATAGATGAACTGAACATGCAAACTGACAACAAAACTGAAGAAAATAAATAAAATAAGACCATTTCCTATTTTTATGAAAAGTCCACCCTCTTCCTGTCCTCGTAAATTCTTACACGGACATTTCCAAACAGATCTCCAAGGCTTTTCAGGAGCAGTGCTGTCCTATTACTAAATACTGCTCTTGAACTGTAAATGTATGGACCTAAAAAAAATCTGTGAAGGTCTAGAGGCCTATATTTGGTGTAAACTCTCGGAGCAGATACACTCCAGGTTCCCAAGTATTACGATCATCCAAATGACATCACGAGGGATATTATCATTAGGTTTTACATCCCAAATCTGTGGAAGCCAACAAACAAAAAAACACAAGAGTGAATCTATGGCTTTTCCAAAATGGCATCCTAATACCCAACAAAGTGCACTATTTACAGGGCCCTGGTCAAAAGTAGAGAGTGCTGAGCGAGAAACAGAAATGTAGTGGGGGTTTTTTTCTTCTGGTTATTAAACAACTATATTGAACAAAACGCAACATACAACAATTTCTAAAGATTTTACTGAGTTACAGTTCATAGAATGAAATCAGTCAAATTAAAAATTATTAGGCCCCAATTTATGGATTTCACGTGACTGGGCAGTGGCGCCAGGCCAAGCCACTGGGGAGCCAAGCCCAACCAATCAAAATGAGTTTTCCCCACAAAAAAAAAGCTTTATTACAGACAGAAATATGCCTCAGATTTCTGGGATCTTTTATTTGAGCTCATGAAACCAATACTTTACATGTTGAGTTTATATTTTTTGTTCAAATACTCAATCAATTTAGTTACATTTAGATTTTTTGGGGAGCTCAAGATCTATAGCAGTGAGTTTTTTCACTAGGCACATACTTAACCTAGTCCATCACAGAAACGTGGTAATTAACTACAATGACCATGATGCATTACGCCTGTTCTTCCCATCTGGATAAACTACACACAGACACATGAGGAATGTAGGCTACACAACACAACTAGCAGAGAGATAGAGACAGTTTGAGAAGTAGCTTAACACAATTGATAGTTGTAGTAGACGGTAATAAGCCGTCTTGAAAGTATGCCTCATGTAGTTTGAAGAACTAGCCAAAATATTTAGGTCAGACAGCTCTGCAGGATACTTAGGATGCTACTAACTAGCCTAGCCTAGCTACTAGCTAGCAACTAGCCTAGCAACTAGCTAGCAACTAGCCTAGCAACTAGCTAGCAACTAGACCAGCTACTAGCAACTAGCTAGCTACTAGCCTAGCTACTAGCCTAGCTACTAGCAACTAGCCTGGCTACAAGCAACTAGCCTAGCTACTAGCAACTAGCTAGCAACTAGCCTAGCTACTAGCAACTAGCTAGCAACTAGCCTAGCTAAATAGGATGACTAAAGACAGCTACGGTCTGAGCAGAGATGAGATAATCATTTTAAAGAAATTCAAAATAAAAATGAATATACACAACTATGTTATTATCATGTCATAGTAATTTTCTATTTTTATATATTTATTTCACCTTTATTTAACCAGGTAGGCAAGTTGAGAACAAGTTCTCATTTCAATTGCGACCTGGCCAAGATAAAACAAAGCAGTTCGACACATACAACAACACAGAGTTACACATGGAGTAAAACAAACATACAGTCAATAATACAGTAGAAAAATGTGTCTATATTAGAGGTCGACCGATTAATCGGAATGGCCGATTAATTAGTGCCGATTTCAAGTTTTCATAACAATCGGAAATCTGTATATTTGGGCGCTGATTTAAAAAAAAATGTATACCTTTATTTAACTAGGCAAGTCAGTTAAGAACACATTCTTATTGTCAATGACGGCCTAGGAACGGTGGGTTAACCGCCTCGTTCAGGGGCAGGACGACAGATTTTCACCTTCAACCTTACAGTTAACTAGTCCAACGCAATAACGACCTGCCTCTCTCTCTCGTTGCACTCCACAAGGAGTGCCTGTTACGCGAATGCAGTAAGCCAATGTAAGTTGCTAGCTAGCATTAACCTTATCTTATAAAAAACAATCAATCATAATCACTAGTTAACTACACATGGTTGATGATATTACTAGATATTATCTAGCGTGTCCTGCGTTGCACATAATCTGACTGAGCATACAAGCATACAAGTATCTGACTGAGCGGTGGTAGGCAGAAGCAGGCGCGTAAACATTCATTCAAACAGCACTGTTGTGCGTTTTGCCAGCAGCTCTTCGTTGTGCTTCAAGCATTGCGTTGTTTATGACTTCAAGCCTATCAACTCCCAAGATGAGGCTGGTGTAACCGAAGTGAAATGGCTAGCTAGTTAGCGCGCGCTAATAGCATTTCAAACGTCACTCGCTCTGAGTCTTCTAGTAGTTGTTCCCCTTGCTCTACATGGGTAACGCTGCTTCGATGGTGGCTGTTGTCGTTGTGTTGCTGGTTCGAGCCCAGGGACGAGCGAGGAGAGGGACGGAAGCTATACTGTTACACTGGCAATACTAAAGTATAAGAACATCCAATAGTCAAAGGTTAATGAAATACAAATGGTATAGAGGGAAATAGTCCTATAATAACTACAACCTAAAACTTCTTACTTGGGAATATTGAAGACTCATGTTAAAAGGAACCACCAGATTTCATATGTTCTCATGTTCTGAGCAAGGAACTGAAACGTTAGCTTTCATATGTTCTCATGTTCTGAGCAAGGAACTGAAACATTAGCTTTCTTACATGGCACATATTGCACTTTTACTTTCTTCTCCAACACTTTGTTTTTGCTTTCTTTAA